>NW_021636261.1:0-263425 GCF_004799145.2 Neltuma alba | reverse complement strand
TGTTGCGGCGGCGGCGGCGGCGACGAAGGCTACCAAGAAAAGAATCGGACCTACCTTCATCTTCTACATCACCTTCTCTTCTTCTTCTTCTCTCTCTGAGCTTCTTTGGGTCTTGTTGTGAAGAGGTGAGCGATAAAAGAGTCATTTATAATCCAATTTGAAGGATGGTATAGTTCCACGTCATTCATGAATTGAAGTAGTAGGGGCAAAACTGAAGACAAAAGCATATAGATAATAGGAAATCGTAAGGAAAGGTTGAGAGATTTTTGAGGACAAAAGAATAAAAGATGCTCATTTGTAAATCATAATGAACACGCACGTGATCTGACACGATTTTCCTCTCAGAAGATAACGAAGATGCCTTATCCTCAGCCTATGATGGTTTGTCATTTATATTGGGAGTTGCTTGTTTCTTTATATAATATACTGTCAAAACGTGAAAAATAATGAAACTGATTATTCAGGCTATATTGGTTTTATGCAAAAGACAGATACCAGTAGCCTGAGGTTACAAGCGGCATGTTTAAAACTCGTCTGTTTTTAATGCTTTATCATTATTCGTTTACCAAACAGTAACAAAATCGTTCATCTTAACCTAATGTCTCTCATAGCCCTAATATAATAGCCAAACAAACCTAGCAAACGATGAAGAGTAATGATGGATTCTTCTTTTTGGCTCTCTTTGGCTTCACCAGAGCTACGTTTATATATACATGACTCAGACAATGAAACCCTAAAGAATGGAGGAAGTTACTAAGTACTAGAAGTAACTTGTCGTGCTCACAGATATATCGAAATAGTAAACTGAAAGAAGGCACTCCCTGAGTCATATTTAACACGTTTTGTCTCTTCTTTCTTAATTTTTGATGATTCCATTTAATAATAATGAAAGGGACTGAAAGAGAGACGACTTGAAATTGAAGAAACACGTTTATCATCTCATTCTCTCGTCCTTTCCCTTTCTTGTCCTTTCCCACTCGTCGCCACTCTCATAAGGTCCCTTCACCATATAATGATTCGCTGAATTGCCCTGCAATGGTTTTGTTGCTTCCTTAAATAGTTTCACGTGTGAGACTGTACATTTTTGAATTCTTGCTTTGCAGAGACGATGGGCCATATGGTGGTTGCTGAACAAGCTTCATTTTAAACCAATAAAACCACCTGATGAAGGTTGCATAAAGGACGACTATAGAAGCAATCATATATAGTTTTAGTTTTATTAAGACATATACTACAGCTTAGTCCTTGATATAAGAAGTCTTTGATATAAAGAGCCAATGATCGAGTTTGGTTTTAAATATCATATCTCTCATTCACTTATTAATGGTAAGAATTCTAATCAAAGAATAGTTTTAATGCACATGATTTAATTAATCTAGTATTTAGGAATGCCAATGCATATTTTTAATAATTAACCAATTTAACTAATATTTTTAATTTCTTTAAATTAACTATATATCTAACTCTTATATTAGGGTTGAAACTAGTATATACTCCTGTATTTTAGGATCTTTATTCTGTTGGACTAGAGCTCACCCACTCTTATATCGAAAAACTTTCTGAGGGCAACATCTGGATTTGTCTTCTGATAGAGTTTGGGACTCTAAAATTGATGCCATTGATGAAATCGGATGAAAGAAGAGGAATGGGATGGTGGTGGATGGATGCACGATCATCAATGTAACATCTTATTATAATATCAAAAAATATAAATAAATAAACAGCTTACACTTGTAATATTAAAAGTTTAATTTATAAAATATTTTAATAAATGTTTTACAATGCACTACATCTTGAATAATCTATTTTCTTGCCTTATTGGTGGGAAAGCATTTTAAGAGGAAAAAAATGGATTATGAAAGGATGTAGTCCCAGCCGAATGAGTTTGATTGCTAATCACTCTTGAACGATGAGCACCCCAAACTCATCTAATTTGGATAATTCATATTTAGTTCTTTTTATTTTTTAAAATAATTATTTTAATGAGGGAAGAATCAAAAATAAAAATATCTTCTGACTATGATTTTTTTTCCAAAAATAATTAAATAAAAATATTAAATCCAGACGATCAGATCTAAGCTCATCAATTAAGTCCAACGCCTGGCCCCACTGTGACAGGAGGAGGATTGGCTACTGTCCCATCAGGCCCCACACCATCCTCACCCTTTTCCGCCGCCACAGAGATGCCCCGCTCCACGTCCTTTACCGGTAGATTTTATAATTTAAATATTACAAGTGTAAACCTTTTCCATCATCTAATCTTTTCTCCGAACCAAGGACGTTATAAATTCACGCGATTCATGAAGCAGCAAGAAGCCAAGAAGCGCTTGCTGGTCAAAAAAAAAAAAAAAAAAAAGAAGCCAAGAAGCGCTGCAGTGGAAATAACGGGAAATCACAACCAAAGGTTCATATTTTTTAGTACAAAAACATGCCTTATCCGCAGCCCAAAAAAATTAGTTAAAATTAGCTACTTGTTATAAATTTGTATTTATTTTTTTTTAAACGTACTCTTTAATCATATCTATTAGAATGAAAATTCCTTTCATATATGCAGTCATTGACAATAATTTGAAAAAAAATCATAAATTTTGAATATAAAGTGAATTGAGATGTTGTATTTAAGATCAAAGTGATATTATTGTCTAACTCCTACATATAAAAATGGAGGCAGCACAATTTTTTGAATAGATTTGATTTGCATTTTGATTCTGTATAAAATTTTAATACAGTTTTTTATTTCTTCAGAACTTAGCTTTTTCCTAATAAATATAACTATAATCTAATGGTGATTAATTAATCATCTCATGTGTTCTGAGTTCTAACGTGACTCATGAAAACAATGGCTTGTTCGAATTTTAGTTAGAAGAAGTATCCATATTTAATATTTGATAGTATTTTGAATAGAATTATCACTAATAGGAGAATAAATGCTTTACCTACTTCATTCATATTTTTCAAGTCCCTTTCCATAATATGTACGATAATTTCAATTGGTAAAACCTGTAATCTCATTTCCGTCAATTAATTAGGTAAACAGTCAATAAAATGATTAGTTGATTGAAATTAGGGGAGTTTGAATAGTTGGTTGCCGTGGATTTTAATTTTATCCTAAAAAAGGATATTTACGTGGAGTTTAATTTTAATCCTCAAAAAGGATATTTAGATACTAAAATAAAAGAAAAAACACAGTCGTTCCTCAATTTATAAGGTTCTAAATTTATAGTTTGTTTCGACCATACGATCGAGCAATCCAGAAATACTGGACACAAATTAATGATACTATTATTTTCCACAATAATCACCGGGGACATGCCCCCTTTTGTTTTGGCTTCTTTCCTGATTTTTTTTTTTTGGTTTTGTTTTGTTTTTTAATTTTTTCTTCTTTTTATTTAATAATGAAAGGGACTGAAATAGGAGACGACATATATTTGTCCTGTCACCACATTTACAAGCCTTTTGTTCTCTGCTGCTCCCCTCGTTGCGCCAAAATTATGACGGGATAAATTATTGTACAAAATCGTAACAAGCCATTATTTTTAAACAAACGGTAAATATTATATTTCCCCCTCTCTTCCTATTAAAGCACCTCCAAAAATATTAGATTATCAAATTTATTTAAAAATAAAAGGAGTTGTTAACTTTGCTCATATATATTTAATTAAATCCATACATAGATATAGGTTCACGTTCCGATTATCTCATTATTTTCCTTTTATTTTTATTTCATATAACAAAATGTAAAAGAAAATTTATTTTTAAATTGACATTATATATGCGCAATATAATTTCTTATAAAGTTATCAATAAAAAATTTATAAAAAGAAGGAAATCTCATGTTATTTATATAAACCATAATATAAGAACCAATTCAAACCAGCTTAGGTGCAGAGCACTACTTTTCCTTTATTAATTTAATTAAGTCCTAGTATATTAGGATTTAGGGGGGCCATCTTCACGTTGATTTTATTTTTACAAACAGAATAATGAATATAATTGATTATTGTGACATTCTCAATTCATCAAGGCATGACTTAGGACCCACTCTCTTTTCGTATCGGTATACTACCTCCAGTCCTAAATATAAAAGCTAATTGACTAATTTGAGGATATTAAAAAAATAATTTAAGTTAGTTATTTGTAATAAATAGGTATTGTCTTTTCTAAAATATCCTTACTAACCAAGTGTATTGACTAAAACTACCATTATTAGAAGGACTACCTTAGAAAAAAATATAAATATAAGAGACAAAGTGAATTGAGATCTTATATTTAAACCAAAATAAAAATCAAACGAGGTCTTATATTAAGGACCGGATGTAGTATGTATGTATATAGCTAGATAATCAATGTACGGTTAAAAAGTGAAGAGTCACGTACAACACGATAAAAATAACATACACATAGTTGGATTCGGCTTGGGTGCTCATAGAAAAAATAGTACCCAACGCTTTTTTTTTCAGACTGTCCAGATTTATTTATTTTTTCTTATTTTTATTTTTTTAAATAATTATTTTAATGTATATAAAATTTAAAATGAAAATAATATTTTAATTATCATTTTTTTAAAGAAAATTCTTATTTAAAACTAAATAATTAAAAATATTAAATATTGATAGCCACATCCCACATAGGCACACTCACAAAGTAACACCTGTACTGGGGAAAAAAAAAAAAAGGAAGGCCCAAGCCATTAATTTGACACCGTATGGGGAGGGTGGGGCATCCTTATCTCATGATTTTCACGTGATTCGGAAGCCCTAAAAACAACCCAAAAAAAAAAAATCAAGGATATTTGAATAATTGAGCATATCCTTGAGCTTTGGCTCTATAAATAGATTCTCCTACTTCTCCACTCCTCACACCCAACGACCAAACAATGAAGACTTCTAATGCATTCTCCTTCTCCTTCTTCTTCTTGCTTGCTCTCTCTGCTCT
Organism: Neltuma alba; assembly: GCF_004799145.2. NCBI lineage: Eukaryota > Viridiplantae > Streptophyta > Magnoliopsida > Fabales > Fabaceae > Neltuma > Neltuma alba. Next base: position 258,490 of record NW_021636261.1, on the reverse strand, counting down.
CTTCACCGGAGCTGAGTTCATATATGACTCAGACGGCGACATCCTAAACAACGGAGGCGCTTACTACATACTGCCACCTGGTTTTGGAGGCGAAGCCATTAAAGGAGCCGCCATTGAAAGAAGCCCGTCGTGCCAACTCGCCGTCGTTGCAGAAATATCATACGATAAGGGCTGGGCAGCAAATATTAGAACGCCATTTCCTGTCAAATACATCACAAACGATTATCCTTTAAACATATCGTTTGCTAATTTGCCATCAAACGACTGCACAAAGACGGGTGATTGGGTGGTCATAGATTTGATCGGGTCGGAGGGAGAGCCAATTATGGCTGGCAAGTTTGAAGAATTGAAGCATGCTGTGAGTGGTTATTTCTACATCAAGCCATATGGGTCTACCCGGTTTTATAAGCTTGCCTTCTGCTATTCAACAGCTTCGTGTGGATACGTTACTTTGATGAATACTCATACCACCAGCAACCGCCTTTTGACTGTGTCACTGGACAGGAGTAAAGAACCATTGGTGTTCAAGTTTGTGAAGGCAACAAGTAGCAGTGGGAAAGTCGCTTCTGGTATATCCATGGTGGTGTGATCGATGATCATATCCATGATATAATATAATATAATAAACATCTCTCGCCTTCTTATCCAGAGTGTGAGAATTACTCCTCCGGCCTTATACTGATGTGTATAAGAGTTTTATATTTAGAACCGAAGGAGTATAATAATTTGTAAGTGAGATGTACGAAGAGAGAGAGATTTCTAGGAGCATTTATACGCTTGTTTGTTGTTGCTTTAATGAGTACTTCTCTGTGTTATATATATAAATAACTTCTAGCATATTTTTATAGATAAAAAAAAATCTTAAAATGTGTTAATTCTCTATTAAAATATAACAATTTTTTAACTTTATCTCTATTTAATATATATATCTTTAAAAAAATAATCTTTAAAAAAAATAATCATCCACACTATAAGAATAAAGGATAGAACAGTGCATTTATGTTAAAAAATTTAATGAAATGATTTATAAAATAAAATAAAAAAATCTTTTTTTCCTGCCTTATAAATAGGACTAAAGGGTTTATGTTAACTGATTAGAGCAAAGTTACTCAGCTAATTAATAATAATTACCACTAAGCTACTTATTAATTCTTTTAGTTTCTTTTATTCTTGTTTTTTAATTAAAGAGACAGATACTCCTTCAATCGTAGATGTAAAATTTATTTGGGGAGTATAAATAATCTACATTTACAAACGTGATCAAACACTAATTATCCATGTGCTGCTTTTTCTTTTCTTTTCTTTTTTGGCCAATATTAACACCGAATTCAGCCACACACATAGAGCTCTAAATGAAAAAAATGTTTTCTCCTTCTTGAAGTGTTTAACAATCCTTCCAATAATTTATAAACATCCGCACATTAAAATACCAGCGAAGATCTATCTGCTTCATTCATACAATTTTAAGTTTTATTGTCCATAACACTTACACTAAATTATGGGAAATGCAAATAGCCCTATTCATTTCAACAAAAAACACTATGGATGCATCAGTAACTCCTCATATATTCCTATATTGTACATTATATTTAGATCATTTAAAAAATAACTGATTTTAAGATATTGGACGCGAGTAAATCCTTTAGTTTTAACTAAAATTTTCATATTTAGAATTTTTTGCATAAAAATTTATAAATTAATTTTTTGTGTACATTTGAATATTATTAAAGTAATATTTTCTATTTTAAATGTCAGCTTTTTTTTTAGTGAATTTTAAATGTCAGCTTTCCCATTCAATAATCGGAATGATCACGTGTTTCATGATACGGATAGAAAAAGCCAAAACGGACGCGTCTGCGTGTATATTAATCGGTCCACAAAATATTGTTATAAAAAAAAAAAAATTGAAAACACCCATTGCATTCAATCATGATCATAATTTTACCCAAAAAAAGAAGTTACAAGTATTTTTTTTTCAATTTTTTTAACGTAATATTCAATTAATGTGTCACTATTTTTTAAACCTTTTTTTTTGTATATACTTTTTCCCCCCCTAATAATTAATTAATACTTTTTCCCCCTTCACATCTCAGAAAGGAACAAAACAATGTGTATTAGATTAGACCTGGTTTGGAATTATGATTATAAGCACATTTTACGTAAATCAAAACAAAACTGTTCAGACATCTATCCACCTTTAATCCAACAGTTTTGTGTTTGTAAGTTTGCCCCAGTTGGCCCAATAAATCCGGTCTGACTTGCCCAGTTTAGCTAGTTGGATCGGGTCAGATTGGGTTGAATTGTGGGGCAACGGGGAAAGCAAATATGTCTGAAGCATTTTCAAAAGTCAAAACATTTAAATCCAGATTTAATAATTATTAAAATTTAAATATTTATCATAATCTTTTCATATAACTTGTAAATTTATAAGAACACACCATTACTCACAACTCGGATAGCACGTCGGTTTGGATATAAAACTTCATAGCATATAAGTCCACTCCTAATTTTGAGAAAATAATAAAATTATAAAAATTCAATTTGTTGGCCAAAGATATAAAAATTCATATTTAAAACAACAATTAGTAAAAGAAATGATAATGAAAATCTTAATTTGTAATTTGATTTAAAATAGACTTTTTTTAGCTAAGGCAAATCCATTCATTTTGAGGATATTTGGTATATTACTTTTGGTTATTAATATAAAAGTTAATTGAAAATTTAATTTACTTTTAAATATAAGACCACGATCTATTTATTTTTTTACTTATTTATTTTACTCTCTAGTAATCCCTATAATCATTACATATGTTAATAAGTTTTTATCCAGGAGTAGTTTTAATGTACATGATTAATGATGATATTTTTAAAAAAGATAATATATATTTATTACGAATAATTAACTTAGTGAAACTTTTTAATATTCTCACATTAATTATTGAACAGTTATATTAAGCATGTAAGCAGCAAGTGAGTTTCAAACAACTTTTTAAACGTGATTTATGGAATACGAGATAAATATGTAAGATGAGTTTTATCTTAACTTACGTGAAAGTGCTCATAAGTATTTTTGCAATGTTGATCCAAACAAGCCCTAATAAGTGGGGATAATGACTTTGTGATCCCAAAGAATGGGATGAGATTACTAAAAAAATCTCATGACAAAGTAAGTAATGAGTTCCAATATAAAGAATGATAATAAAATTCATACTGCTTACTTATGATTAAGATTTTTTAATGATTCTATACACACACTAAATACCTTCTCATCCTAAATATAAAATCCGCTTTGTAGTAGAATCACTTTGTAAGTAATATATTTAGGACAGGAGGTGATATGTGTGTGTGTGTGTGTATATATCTCTTCAATTAGGACCTCACCGATAATTTTCTTTAATAAGTAATATTGCATCATCATCAGTTAAATTTCACGCCGCCTTTCGTTTAGCAGCCTCCACTGTTGCCCGTTCATAACCTTGAATTGTGTATTAGTTAAACACAATAAAAGGGTAAAAATTATATTTTATTTTAAAAAAATATTCTTTTTTACGGAAAAAAAATGGAAAGTTGAGGAGAAAGAACAAGTAAGAAAAAAGGCGTGAGAGATTAGTAATGTAGAAAATGGAGGGAAGGAGTGGGAATGAAAATTTTGATGAGCCTGATTTAAAAAATTGAATAAATGAAATTAAAAACTTTTAATTAATTTTTATCTCTCTTTATCTTATATATATTTTTTTATGTGTACTCTCTTCTCCAATTTTTTTAAATTGAATTCATCAAAATTTTCTTTCCATTCCTTTTTAACCAAATCGACCAAGGAAGTAACATATAACTCGATCTAGTTTAAATTTTCTAGGCTCTGATTCATTTTCATATGACTGTGCAATAAAAGGAGAACTGATAAGTTGCATATAGTGCATATTATGATCCATCCAATATGATAGTGATTGATAAACAAGATAGCTATATTTATAGTTAATTAACCAACTCTGCCAATCTATAGCTCGTACTTAATTAAATGAAAAGGTATTAATAAGTTTGAAAATAGAAATAACTTAGAAGAAGACTAAAATTGGCGTTGAAATATTCGTAAAGAAAGAATTCGTGGTTTGAAAAATGTTGGTGGACTAGCAAAGGAAGGATTTATATGTTGCAATAATAATTTTTTTTTAAAAGGAAAGATAGACTTTTCCGAAGGTTACCATGCCCAGTAGTTTTGCTTGATATTTAATTGGTACATAAAATGAAATAGAATAATAAATAAACAAGTAAGTAGTTTTATGGATGACAATATTCTTCACATCCTTGTGTTTGAGATGGATCCAAAAAACTAAAATTATTAATAGATATTTATTATAGTATAATGGGTATCATCAAAATTTTCCTTCACCCTTTTCTTTTCCATATACATTAGCTCAATTAAAATGTATTGAAAGGAGTTGTTGTCTGAACTTCAAACGGGGTCCCCAATAAGAAATAACATTTAGGAAAAATTACTGTAAGTTCCCAAACAAGAAAAATAACTATTAAAAGGTCTCTTGAATATTTCAAACTAATAAGAAGTCCCAAGGGACTTGGTGAAAAATTCTATAAATGAAATTACAAAGTTGTCCTCAGATTAAAAAACAAAAATTGAAGGATTCGTTCTCTCTCCCTCGCCCTTCTGTTGTAAATTTTCCTCACCGTGTTGCCGTCGGAACTCTTTTGCCACCACCATTGCCAAAATTGTTGCTCGTTTGCCGCCATCTCCGACCTTTCCCCCTCCCTCCAAAATATCTATTCTTCCTCTCCTTCTTCGTTGTCCTCACCTCCTTCTTCATTTTCGCCAATCATTGCTGCATTAATGCCCTCTTATTTTCCTTAAAACACTCACTAGATCTACATCATCTTTTTCACTCCAATCAAGCACTCTTCGTCAACCCCGAAAGCTCCTATCCCACTTCATCACAGTTCAAGCCACTTCGTCATCGTCTCTCACTTTCTCTCACTCCACCTCTTCGAATTTATTCTCAAGATGAGATGATTCCAAAGATAAACCAAGCCATTGAATTGGGAGATACAGAAATGGGTAATTTGATTGGAGTTGGTGGCAGCGGCGATAAGGATCATGACAAAAATCTTTATATTACTTCCGATGCTGGCACCATGCTTGTAGCCTTTTATGAGGCATAGCATCATCTCTGTTCAATTTTCAGCAATTCAGACTTTGGTAATTTATCTCCATTTCATAATACTAGTGAAAACCATTGATCTCATCTATCACTCCTTAAAACATATTGTAATAAACAGGCTTAGTATTAAGGAGGACTTGAATTGTAAGGAAGGGATTGTTGGGCTTATTATTATTGTTTAAGGCTATTATGTTTGTTCTGTACATATTGCTTATTTAATTTCAAGAGAAGGAGTCTTATTACTTCTTATATTTCCCTACATTCACCACTATGCACGAGATGCTCTTAGACTGTCTTTGGGTTTTCAATGGAGGACTTTATAGAGTTATTGATATTTCTTTGAAGGAGAAGACATGGAGATTTTTATTCATTATTTTTGATATGGACTTCAAGAGATTGGGTTGAATTATTGTTTTTACTATCTTACAACCCATTGTAGGTGTGCCATCAACAGAATGTATGATTTTATATGGAGGGAAAATAGTTTCGATGAAATTTTGTTGCTACTATATTTCTCCTTCCTACTATATTTCTTCTTTGTTGCTGTTTCTTATTCTGTTATTATTTTGGGATTACTTCATCAACATATTGCTGTAATTGTGAGACTTATATATATATATATATGACATATGCGAAAGTATATTAAAGTTGCATTTAGCTTTGCGAATCTAATTATTTAACTTGCCATACTTAGTATTTGATAAGTCGTCGATATTAAGGAATTTCATTACATCTATTTACCAGCTGGCCTGTTTCCAATATTTTGGTGCCTATAGTGATGTCCTGTCCATAATTTTTCTTATGCTGGAGAGGCTGCCTCAAGCTGGATACAAGAGAAGCATGTCTGGGCAATGTAGTTCTTCATTTTGATCTTTATATATCCTTGAAGATACTTTTTGATTTATATTTCAGAATCTACTATTGAAATCAAATGAGGCTATATTGCAGCGTTGAAAATCACTTACCTATATTGCAAAGTTGCAAGGACAGTTGAATGGGAAGGAAATCATGACAAGTGGCTTTGTACACAGTGCTTCTGTTTAAGAACTTGTCATTTATTGGATTGACAGGTTGGTGTTTAAGGACTTGTCATTTATTGGAATGACCATTTTGTAAATGACCTTTGTTTGAGAAGCAATTGTATATTGCTTTTATTGTTATTGTTCATAAATGACCTTATTTGGAAAATGTAATGACATCTATTAACATCATTCAGAGGTTAATGAAGATTTAAGTAGTTCACTTGTTTTGATTAGCATATGTATATGACGTTTATATCAAAATTTAGCAGAATGCCATTGACAAGTCTATGAGACCCTATTGACAAGTTAGGGAGTCTGAGTTAACAATTAAATTTATAAGATAATATTGTGCTTGTTTGAGAGAGCTTCTGATGGGCCATAAGCAGCTTATTTGAAGATAAGCCTGATTCAAAATTTGTCTCTGTTTGGCACCACTAGTGAGCCACCGAGCTTGAGGGCTGAAAAGCATGAAAAAGCATGATTAAATTTAAGCTAAGGAGGGGGAGCTTTTTTGAATAAGTAGCTTATGGACCATGTCAAGAAAAGGCTACCAATGCGAGGCTTCTGCTATTCTTGTCATTTTCTTCATCTTGGCATCTTCCATTTTCTTATCTTGAATCTTTTTTTTTTGGCCAAAATCTTGAATTGTAATTTGAGACCCGTTGGCATTTTTATTTCTAATTTAAGACTTGAGTTAATTTAACTTGATTGGCTCTTATCATATTTTTTTTAATTTTTATTTGTCAGATTTATTTATAAATGTGAATTATGCGTGTTTCACTTTATATTTACAATAATTTTTTATGATTCCTCTAATATTTTAAAATTTAATTCACTTATTAAATTTCACTTCTTCATATTAAATTAATTTAAACTCATTATATTATATAAATTTATTTTTTAATCGTATTTCATTATTTATTAAAACTCATACCCATTTTGGAAATTTACAAACAAACTTATTTTTATTCAATCATAATCCACTCAATAAATTTCACTTCTTCATATTAAATTATTTTAATTTCATTGTATTATGTGAAATTTTTTTTAATCATGTTTCATTATTTATTAAAACCCATACCCATTTTAGTTATTTTACAACCAAACTTATTTTTATTCAGCTATAACCCAAACAACCATTTACCAATCTCACTTTTGCAAACTAGTTTTTCTAAACTCCAATCCAAACACAATTCAATTTATCCAATTTAGCTTTTACCAACTTTATTTTTTCATGAACTACTTTTTCAATAAGCTATTTTTCTAATCACTGATCCAAACGGATCCATTACCTCCATGTAAGATTAGATTATAATAAATAGTATTATATAACAAATTTTACGCTGAAAGAATGTGCCGTCAAAGCATGCACATAGATATTAAATGAAATGATGGGGTTTATATGATAATGTTGTTACAGATAGCCATTGACAAGCTCAAGGGCATGGACTTACAAGTCAATGAGAATCTATTGACAAGTTAGAGAGTCTCAGTTGACAACTCAATTTGCGAGATAATATTATCTCAACATAAGATCAAATTATAACAAAATAATATTGGATAGTTTTTTTAAAGCTAAAAGCATGTGTGATCAAAGCTTGCACACAGATATTAGATGAAATAATAGGTTTATATCAAAACTTTGTTGCAAACAACTATTGACAAGTTCAAGAGCATGGATTAACAAGTCCATGAGAACCTATTAACAAATTAGGGGTCTAAGTTGACAACTAAATTTCTAAAATAATATTACCTCCATATAAGGTAAGATCAAATTATATTTTAAGTTGATATCATGTGTGATCAAAGCATGTACACTGATATTAGATGAAATGATGGATTTATATGAGAGTTTTGATGCAGATAGTCAGATAGTCATTGAGAAACTCAAGGGCTTGGATTAACAAGTCAAAGAAAACCTATTGACAAGTTAGGATGTCTTAGTTGACAACTAAATTTGTAGGATAGTATTACTTCCACATAAAATCAAATTATAATAAAATAGTATTGTATAACAATTTTTAAGCTGAAATCATATGTGATCAAGGATGCACATTGAATATTACATCAAACTATGGGTTTATATCAGAATTTTGTGGCAGACAATCATTGACAAGCTCAAGGGCGTTGATCATTAACAAGTCAATGAGAACATATTAACAAGTACTAGCATTGGATTTTATAAGTATAGCAAAATATAAATATGACATTATATCAAACTACTTTCACATTTCATTTACAACTCCATATATATGTACAATATAATTACACCAACAACCCTTCTAAAAAATCATATACATATATATGTTGTATGTCTATCTAATGACCCCTTAACTTGAGGTGCATGTAATGAAATTTACAAAAAAAAAAAAATACTGATACATGAATTCACAGAAAAAATTGTCACATGCATTCGCAAAAAAAAAAAAAAAGCTACCAACAAATCTCAACTTAAATTGGAGTTCTTGCAGGTCTTTGTAATGTGCCTTCCTTTATCATTCTTGCTCTCACACTACCCCTAGCTTATTGTATTTCACATTCCATACCATGAATAAATTGTGCCCTCTATGAAGAAAACAAGACAGATGCATCTTACTTAAACTTGCCATCTTTTATATCATCATGTCAAAAGCACTTGTCATTGACAAATCAATAAGTTACATTGACGACCTTTGATACATCTATTAACAATTCATTCTCTTCTCTGTTTCCCCCCCCCCCAACAAATGAGGATAAAAACATCTTTTCATAATTCTAATATATTACTCACAAATCCCTGAGAACTTTACATTAATTTCAACATTTAAAGGGACCATGGATGAATAAATTTTCTTGTTTGGGACCTGTGTGTAATTTTCCATAACATTTAAGGGTCCCCCAATAAGAAATGACCGTTAAAGACTTTGGCCTTTTTTTTTTTTGTTGCCAGCTAAAGACTTTGGTCATTACATGTTGAAAACTTATTTAATGGGCGGACGAAAATGCCTCTAGCTAAAATGGGTTCTGCTGGAGTAAATGTCAACTCAATTTTCATAATTTACATACATCTCAATTTCACATCACCTATAAAAATTGACTTACAAAATTTATATCTCATCTTCCATGATTTAAAAAAAATTATTCAATATTTAGAACTAACATATTATGCCCATCATTTTACCAAAATGGAGCTTGTAATTTAAGAAAAAATAATAAAATATTAAATAGCATAGCAATGACAGGATTAAAATTCAATAGTTCACATATAGATTGATCAAGTTGCCTGTTCGACTTTCCCTTAATAAATAACTACTACCCTTGGTTCTAAATATGAGAGCTAGTTGACTAATTTGAATAAATTAAGGAAACAAGTTAAGTTAGTTATTTGTAATAAATAAGTATTGTCTTTCCTAAAATATTCTTGCTAATCAAGTTTATTAGTTAGAACTACCATTATTAGAAGGAGTATCTTGAAAAAAAAATGAATAAATATGAAAGATAAAGTAGATTGGGGTCTTATATTTAGGATCAAAATAAAAGTTAAATGACATCTTATATTAAGGACCAGAGCCAGTATTTAATTTCTTGGTACGTAATTATATTTGCGATCTATGACAACTAGTAGTTCTCCTTTATTTTCCCTTACGTGTTACATTATTCATTTATTCCTATACAGTGAATTATGCTTCCTCGCACTTAGTTCAACGAGACCAAAAATAAAAAGAAAAGAATGTTACGAGAGAAATTATAAGACTCCCAAAAATAACAAAATTGCTATTTTTGAAAGTTTTCTCTCGTAATATAATTCTCCCCCTTTATTTTCCTCTCATGTTTCCCTCAATCTAGATAAAGCCTAAAGAAAAAAAAAATTGTAACTTCACATATATAACAATATCATGAGTTGGGAAAAAAACATCTCAAGAAAATTTATGGATGACAATTAGTGCAACTTTATTTTATTAATCCATAGAGAGATAAACAGTGCAACAGATCAGATATGTCACACTATCACATCATCGTCATCGTTATTAGATTATACAAACTGGAGAGTTTAGGAGCTCAAATTAAACCACCATGGATAGCTTGGAGGCATCAGAGCTGTCCTTAACCTTATCGAACTTGAAGACCAGAGGCTCATCAACTGTGACGACCAAACGTTGGAAGTTGTTAATGTCAACGAGGACTCCGATGTTTCCACACTCTCCTCCAGTGTGACAGAAGACAAGCTTATAGTGTCCTTTGGTTTCATCAACAGACCAAACGGAGAAATAACCATCCATCACAGAACCATCGAACTCTTGAGCACTTCCAACCATCACGGGCTCCCTAATAGGATACGACCTCGTGACGAGCCAGTTTTTAGATTTGGTACAAACGTTGGGTGCGAACTGAGCGAATGATATGTTCAGAGGAAGCTTCTCTGAGATGTAAAGTATTTTGAACGGAGAAGATATGGTTGTTGACCATCTGTTACTGGATCGGATCACGGCGAGTGAGCAATTAGTATCTGATCCGTGCCTCACTGCGCCGGCGAAAATCCCACCTCCATTTACAGGTGAGATGAAGTATTTGCCGCCGTTTCTCAATGGATCGCCGTCTGAGTCTAGCACTAGGCCGTTGCCGGCGAAGGCGGCGGCGGTGGTGGTGAAGGCAAAGAGGAGGAAGAAGAGGAATGTTGCAGGCAACGCTGAAGTGGTCTTCATTGTTTTCGTGATGTGCGTGTATATGGCTATGGAAGACTTGGTAGTTTTTTATTTGGTGGGTGTGATGAGTTCATGTGAAGTAGGAGCATCAATTTATAGAGTTGGCCGTGAAGAAGTGACCGCTTAAAGAAGTTTAAAATTATTTATTTGGGGTTTGAGCCACGTGAAAAATGGGATGGGAAAAAAAGTACAAAACTAGATAAGGATGCCGGCCGCCACGTATGTATATTATATAGTGACAAATATATATTTTTTAAAAAAATCGTTCTCCCAATATTATATATATTTTATTTTGTATCATCTTGGGAACTCTTCATTATATTATTAATCCATATATCAACTATATATTTATATCAATTCAAGTCATAATCAAGGTTGCTTCCCGTGCAAAATTATACGGATATATAAGGCTGCTCTTCCACAACTCTATATAGCGACAAATAATTTAAGAGAAAAGGTTTTTCCAATACAATTCTTACTATATACTACTAACATTATAGACTTCAATTTTAAAGCTAATTAATTAAATGGCTTAATTATTACATGTTTTTACTTAAAAAAAAAAAAGGCTCCTTAAGTTTGTTTAGACCTGGGCGGGGCTGTCATGCAAAAAAAGTGCCAAGTGTCCCTTGAGAAATCGGAGGGACACCTAATGCTATTTTTTCACAAACTAAAAGGTGTCTTTCTATTAGAGGCGATCTCATTTAGAATATTTTCAAGCACTAAATGTTGAACATCTCTTTTAACATGAATTCAAATATTAATTCGTAGAGGGTAGCCCTTTTAACTAAATACAATTCCTAGTTGGTAATACTGTTTATTTGTTCTTTTTAAAGACAAAATGGCAAATATATTGAAGCAGAGTCATATAAAAGACCTAGGAAAAATGACGTAAAAAGAAGTTCGAAATTGCTATATTCTAATTCAAGCATTTAAGAGGTCAAAATCTTAGGGAAGGAAGTGATGAGTGATTTGGTATTTTGAAAATGTAGTTAAATGACAAAAATGTTATTGTATCAAAAAGTTTATTAACAAGTTATGAACTGACAATGATAACTATTAAACAACAAATGACAAGAAATATAATGATAATGACAAGTTATTTATTAATAAGTTGTGCAAGTGTTAAACAATCAATGATTAAAAAATATACTAATAACAAGTTTGATAGCTTTTTTTTTTGTTTAAAAAATCTGGTATAAAGATATTTTAGTTATTTGACTATATTTATAAAATATCATATCAGATACTACTTCTATTTCTGAAATTTTGACCTCTTAAATATCTGAATTAGAATATTGTAATTTATAATTTTTTTAATGTCATTTTTGCAAAGACTTATGTCTAGAGACTAGAAGCCTGAGAAAGAAGCTTAGCTAGATTGCTAAGCCCTTAAACGTCTTTTTACTGAATCAATTATCTCATGGCAGATGGGACACTTCTCTCAGATCAATATCTATATGTTCAAGTATACTCGATCTTGAGCCGAATTGACGGAAATTTTAATGATAATCCATATGTCTTGTCTCGTGGAGTTTGACCCGTCCCGATAAAACCGAGACAAGACCAACAATTATGTGAACTTGGAAATTTAATGGGATGGATGACAACATATGTAGAGATATATCGCTCCACATGTTTTAGTGGGACTAGGAAGAACATTAAAACTATTAACATTCATTTTTTTTTTTAAGAAAAGGATCTCTTAAGTTTAAAATTCATATGTATATTGTAATATAAATGATCTAAACTTACAAACGTAAACAAAAACTAATTATCTATGTGCTGCTTTTTTTCTCTCAATATTAACACCCAATTCAGCCACACACGTAGAGCTCTAAACTAAAAAAAATGTTTTCTCCTTCTTCAAGTGTTTAATAATCCTTCCAATAATTTATGAACATCCACCCATTAAAATGCCAGCGAAAAATCTATCTGCTTCATTCGTACAATTTTAAGTTTTATTTTCCATAACACTTACACTAAATTATGGAAAATGCAAATAGCCCTATTCATTTCAACCAAAAAACACTATGAGATGCATCAGTAACTCCCCAGACATTCCTATATCACACATTATATTAGACTCTTAAAAAAAAAAACTGATTTTAAGATATTGGACACGAGTAAATCCTTTAGTTTTGACTAAAACTTTCTTAGTGACAATTTTTTAAATAAACATTTATAACTTAATTGTGGGTGTTTTTTATTTTTTGAATATTATTAAAGTAATATTTTCTATTTTAAATGTCAGCTTTCCCATTCAATAATCGAGATGATCACGTGTTTCAGGATGCGGATAGAAAAAGCGGAAACGGACGAGTCTGCGTGCATATTAATCGGTCCACAAAATATTGTTATAAAAAAAAGAAAAAGAAAAAAAGAAAGCACCCTGTGCATTCGATCATGATCAATAATTTTAACCAAAAAAAAGAAGTCACAAGTATTTTTTTTTCAATTTTTTCTTTTTTAACATAATATTCAATTAATGTGTCACGATTTTTTTAACCTTTTTTTCTATTTTATTGGGAGATACTTTTTTTCCCTAATAATTAATTAATACTTTTTTCCCCCTCCACACCTCAGAAAGGAACAAAACAATATGTATTAGATTAGATCTTGTTTGGAATCATAATTATAAACACATTTTATATAAATCAAAACAAAACTTCTCAAATATTTATCCTTTTTTTTCCCAAAGCATAAGTAGCCTATTCAAGGTACTGTCAGGCACTAAATATAGGCATCTCTCTCAATGGGAATTCGTTATCATGTTATGAAAGACTAATCTCTTCTGCTAGACCCAACTCCCATTAGTTATCTATCTACCTTTAATCCAAGAGCTTTGTGTTTGTAAGTTTGTCCCAGTAGGCCCAATGAATCCGGTCTGACCTGCCCAGTTTAGCTAGTTGGATCGGGTCAAATTCCACTCCTAATTCTGTGAAAATAATAAAATTATAAAAATTCATTTCTCTGGCCCAAGATATAAAGATTCATATTTAAAACAACAAATTATTAAAATAAATCATAATTAAAATCTTAATGTTTACAATTCAGAATAGAATTTATAATTTGATTTAAAATAGATTTTTTGTTGCTAAGGCAAATCCATTCATTTTGAGGATAACTGATATATTATTTTGATCTTTAATATAAAAATTAGTTAAAAATTTAATTTGATTCTAAATATAAGACCACAATCTTTGTTGTCTTTCATATTTATTTATTTTGCTTTTAAGTAATTCTTATAGTGATTACACATGTTAATAAATTTTTATGAAGAGGTAGTTTTAATGCACATAATTAATGAAAATATTTTAAAAAAGATAACATCCATTTATCATAAATAATTAATTAAATTAAATTTTTTAATAATTTCAAATTGATTATCTAATGGGTATATTAGGCATACAAGCAGCTTGCGAGTTTTGGAGGTGTTTGGTAAAATTTAAAAATACTTTTAAAAAATATTTTTTAATAAATCAAGATAAATTTTTTTATATATTTATTTTGTATATTGTAAAATTAAAAGTTATGATCTTGATTTCTATCCAAGAGTCCTACCACATTGACGCGGAAGACGAAACAAAACGTGCAGAACATTTAATTTATATGCCGTGTAATACTTCAAAGCGGGCCCCCGGCCATGTGACAATTTCGCCGTCGCCCCTACCAACCCCCCCCCCCCAAAAAAAAACAAGCAAAGCAGAGACGTTTCGTTTAATTACGCCAATGCCCCCTTTTTCATAAAGAGGAATCGTACCAATGACTTATATTTTTTTAAAAATAAATTATTATTTAAAAAATTATAGATTAAAAATTTTAAACATCAACAATGCAAATTAGATTGTAAAAGATATAGATTTCATAACAACAATAATCACAAAATACTCATTACTGTGATAAACGGTGAAATACTTTAACCTTGTATATTTGTCGCCTGATGGAGGTGGCATCCTTAATTATCCTTCTCATGTTTACTCATGGCTAAAACCCTAAAGAAAATATTTGATTTTCCCACCATTTTTGAGGTTTAATTGCTATGGCTGCCTATCTATAACCTTTAGCTTCCTCTTCCTCATTTACCCAGACCACAGAACCAAACCTAAATATCTTCGCATTACATCACCACACACCAAACAAACAATGAAGCCTACTCCACTATTTGCATTCTTCTTTTTCCCTTCTCGTTGCCTTTACCGCCGCCGCCACCGTGGAAAGAGGCGAGCCACTGTTCGGCACAGACGGCGAATTTGTGAGAAATGTCACACATACTGCATAAACCCTAACCCTCATGTTAGAGGTGGTGGGATTATATTTTCTCCCACCACGCTAGATAAGGATGCCGGGCGCCACCTATGTATTAATGTATATTATATAGTGACAAATATATTTTTTAACAAAATTGTTCTCCCAGTTTTATATATTTTATTTTGTATCGTCTTGCGAACTCTTCATTATATTATTAATCCATATATCAACTGTATATTTATATTAATTCAAGTCATAATCAAGGTTTGTTTCACGTGCAAAATTATAAGGATATACTCCTCCGGTCCTTAATATAAGACCCAATTGGTGAGTTGGTTTTAGTCCTAAATATAAGACCCATTTCTCATATTGATCAATTATCTCTAAATTACCCTTATAGATACCCTTTCAACCATAATCAAGTAGAAGAGAAAGATGAGGTATTAATAAATATGATTATGGTATTTTAGAAAAAACGTGTCATATTTCTTATAATTAACTAATTTACCTAACTTCCTTAATCTAATTAAATTAGTTAAATGGGTTTTATATTAAGGACCAGAGGAGTATAAGCTAAGGATGCTCTTCCACAACTCTATTACGTATATAGCGACAAATAATTTAAGAGAAAAGTTTATTCCAATACAATTCTTACTATTCAAATAATTTAAATAGGCTTTTTAAGTTTGTTTATACCCATCGGGGGGCAGTCATGCAAATAAAAAAGTACCAAATGTCCCTTGAGAAATGGGACGGACAACTAATGCTATTTTTCTCTACATATAAGTATTCTTCTATTGGAGATGATTACATTCGAAACATTTTCGAGCACTAAATATGAACGCCTCTTTAAAGCTAAGAATTATTTAAAAAATTAAGTTTTAATTATTATTATTTTAATTATATTTATGTTTTATGCTTGTCATTGTGTTGATTTTCTGTGTTGTTGTTCGTCTCTTTAAATTTATTTAACACTCTATTTCTTATGTATTGTTATATATTTTCTTTTAAAGACAATGGATATATGAAAAATATGCAAATTATTTTCTTAATAATTGAATGAATATTATTCCTAAAAAACTTCTCTTATATATGAAATTAGAAGGAGTATAATATTATTTTTAATTTAATATGTCAATGGTCTGACCAGACAGTTTAACCGGTTAGATCGTTTGAACCGTGACCCGCTGACCTCTCTAGCTTAATGTCCAGTTCGGTTTTTAAAACATTAACCGGAGAAGTATAATTTAGTTTCTAGCCAAACACTTTATCAAATTGATGTGGAAGACGAAACAAAACGTGCAGAACATTTATATGCCATGCAATACTTCAAAGCGGCCCCCCGGCTATGTGACAATTTCGCTGTCTCCCCCAACCCCCCCCCCCAAAAAAAAAAAACAAAGCGGAGAAGTTTCGTTTAATTACGCCAATGCGCCCTTTTTCAGAAAGAAGGAATCGTATAAATAAAGTAATGAGTTCTAAATAATTTTTTATTTTAATAAACATATCATTCAAAATAAAAGTAACTTTATAACTTATATTTTTTTAAAAATAAATTAGTATTAAAAAATTATAGATTAAAAATTTTAGGGTTAATATAATGATCGGTCCCTACATTTTACATTTATTTTGGTTTTAGTCCCTAGAATTTGAAACCTTTGATATTGGTTCTTTAGGTTTGCTCCGTTGAAAACATTAGTCCCCCCATTTTTAAAAGGACTTGGATCTAGATTTAACACTGTTAAATACGCTTAGGTTTTACTAACAGTGTTTAAAGTGATGATCAGGATGCTGACCAAACGAGATGGGGTGGAAAATAACTGACACATGTCATGTGTGACCTGGACCTTTAAATAATATTGAAAAAAGAAAAGAAAAAGAAAGCAGAAGTCAAAACTCTCAAAGACGATACAGAGAATACAACTCACGCAAAGACAACGCAGAGAACAAAGGAGTTAGGGCAAAATCCCATAAAAGCTTCGCACCATAGCTGTGTGCCAAAGCTTTCGTTTTAGTCGCTTGAGGTTGCTGGGATAATTTTAGGCGAATGTGAGAGAAGAATCTTGTCAGTTGAAAGGTGTATCTTCTTAGGATTTCAGTTAGTTGAAAGGTAAATCATTTTGAAGAAAAACAAAGCATTATGCGAACCAACTAAGATGATTATGGATTCCATGGACTGAACGAACAAAGGCAAGCAACGACAATAACACACAAAAAGGGGAAGAAATTAGAGCAATCAACTGACACAAAGAACCCAAATAGGAAAACTGAACAAAGAACCCTTTTCTCTTTCTCCTCTTCTTTGAATGGTTTCAACGCTCCCTGTTCTCTTTTTAATCTTTTCACATGCTTAGCTTTTTAATTAAGATGAATGCAAAGCGAAACACGCAGGCGGTACGATTTTGCTGTTATTTTTTTTTCACAGGAGTATAAAAATAGAAGGACTAACGTTTTTAAGAGAACAAATTTAAAGGACCAATATTAATGGTTTCAAACTCCAGGGACCAAAACCAAAATAAATGTGAAGTGTACGGACCAATCATTGCATTAACCCAAAATTTTAAACACCAACAATTCAAATCAAATTGTAAAGGATTTAGATTTCATAACAACAATAATCACAAAATACTCATTACTGTGATAAACAGTGAAATACTTTAACCTTGTAGATTTGCCGCCAGATGGAGGTGGCATCCTTAATTATCCTTCTCATGTTTTACTCATTGCTAAAACCCTAAAGAAAATATTTGATTTTCCCACCATTTTTTAGGTTTAATTGCTATGGCTGCCTATCTATAACTTTTAGCTTCCTCTTCCTCATTTACCCACACTCCAGAACCAAACCTAAAGTTCTTCGCATTACATCACCACACACCCACCAAACAATGAAGCCTACTCCACTATTTGCATTCTTCCTTTTCCCTTCTCGTTGCCTTTACCACCGCCGCGGCGAGCCACTGATCGACACAGACGGCGAATTTGTGAGAAATGTCACACGTACTTCATAAACCCTGACCCTCATGTTAGAGGTAGTGGGATTATATTTTCTCCCACCATGCTCCTAGAACCATGCAATCTGTGGTTATTGATGATCCCTTCAATGGAGGACGACCAATAATCTTCTTAACTCCACCAAGACAAGCTATCCTCGGCACAACTGTTCCCATAAGCCTCGAGTTCGCTGATTTTCCACCCAACATATGTGCCGATAAAGGCAAATGGCTCGTCACCACTTATAATCCGTCCCTTCCCGCCGGCCAGAAAGCCTGTGATGGCCGGTAGTGGTCTAGAATTTGATGACGCCGTGTCGTTCCTGGTTGCTGGTTGGTTCGTTATCAAGAAAGTTAAGGTTGTTTCAGGGATTAAACATCACTGTAAGCTTGTCTTCTGCCAAGTAGAAAGAGTGTAAAGATATTGGGGTCTGCGTGGACAGTTATAACCAAACTCCGATCTGTCCTTTATGGTGGCCTGAACTTTGAACCTCTGAAGCTTAGAGATAATAATGACGACGACGACGTGAGACATGCTTGAGGTACATGTAGCTGTTTATATCTATGATTAATAAGTAGGGAAAATGGCTCTGTGATCCCAAAGAATGGGCTGGGATGAGATTACTAAAACATCTCATAACAATGTATAATAAGGTCCACTTGTTATTAGAACTTTTTACTGATTACATATACACACACCACGTACCTTTTCATCATAAATATAAGATTCACTTCGTAGTGGAATCATTTTGTAACTAATACTTAGGACATGAGGTGGTATACTATCTCCGGTCCAGCTAGATATAAGAAAATTAATTAAGTTAGTTATTTGTAATTTGTAATAAATAGGTATTGTTTTTTTTAAAATACTCTTGTTAATCATATATATTAGCAAGTGATATTTAACATATGTAACTAGTATAAGGAGTTCTTTAGAAAAAAATAGATAAATATGATAGATAAAGTGGATTTGAGTGTTATAATTATGACCAAATTAAAAATCAAACTAGCTCTTATATCAAGAATCGGAGGTAATATATCTTTAATCAGGACCTTAGGGATAATTTTCTCTAATAAGTAATATTACATCATCATTAACCTTTCGCTTAGCAGCCTCCACTGATGCCTGTTCATAACCTTGAATTATGTACTACCTTCGGTCCTTAATACAAGACCTTGTTTGATTTTTATTTTGGTCCTAAATATAAGACCCTAATCCATTTTGTCTCTCATATTTATGTATTTTTTTTCAAAATAATCTTTCTAACAATGATAGTTATCGCCAATATACTTAATTAGCAGAGATATTCTAGGAAAGACAATACATATTTGTTACAAATAACTAATTTAACTTTTTTCCTTAATCTCTTCAAATTAGTCAACTAGCTCTTATAATTAGGATCAGAGGTAGTATTAGTTAAACACAATGAAGGGGTGAAAATTATATTTTATTTTAAAAAAATTCTTATTTACAGAAAAAAAGGAAAGGTGATGAGAAAGAATAAGTTAAAAAAAGAGATGTGTAAGAGATTAGTAACATAGAAAATGGAGGAAAGGGGAGGCAAAGGAAAATTTTTAATAAGTTTGATTTAAAAAAATTAGAAAAGTGGAGTAGTTAAAGGCTTTTAATTAATTTTTATTACTCTTTCATCTTATATATTCTCTTTATGAAAATTTTAAAATTTTACTTTTTCAATTTTATAAATCGAGTTTATTGAAATTTTTTTCTCTTCACCTCTTATTTCTATTTTCCTCGTAAAGAAGGAAGTAACATATAACTCGATCTAGTTTAAATTTTCTAGGCTCTGATTCATTTTTATATGACTGTGCAATAAAAGGAGAACAGATAAGCTGCATATAATGCATATTATGATCCATCCCATATGACAGTGATTGATAAACAAAATAGCTGTTTATGGTTAATTAACCAACTCTGCCAATCTATAGCTCCTACTTAAATGAAAAAAAATTAATAAAGTTGAACATAGAAATACATTAGAAGAACATTAAAATTGGCGTTGAAATATTCGTAAACGAAGAATTCGTGGTTTGAAAAATGTTGGGGGACTAGTAAATAAAGGATTTATATGGTGTAATAATACCTGTGTTTTTTTTTTTTTCAAATGAAAGATAGACTTTTCCCAGGGTTACCACGCCCAGTAGTTTCGCACGACATTTTATTGGTACATAAAATGAAATAGAATAATAAATAGGAAAAACTAATTTGGAGGTCCTTGTAATTTGCCGTTATTTTGAATCAGGTCCTTGAGGTTTTTTCCTTTTTTATTAACTCCTTTAAGTTTGCACCATGATATCCGTTAATCCTTCTCCTTCAAAACTGTTCAACTGGAATGAAAGGATCCTTGATTGCCGCTAGAGAGAACTGAGATGCAGCAGTAATATTGAAGATCCGGGGGAAAGCAAGCACCCGGAGGGGCTCTTTTGGGACACCTATTATGAACAAGGTGCTTTTGATACTTCTCCTATTCTCAATATAAAACCTAATTATTGAGTTAGTTTTGATCCTAAATATAAGATCTATTTCTCATATTTATCAATGTTTCCTAAATTATCCTTATGGATGCTCCCTCAACCATATATAATCAAATAGAAGAGGGAGAGTGAGTATTAAGGAAAATAATTATGGTGTTTTAGGAAAAATATGTCATATTTCTTATAATTAACTAACTTATCTAACTTTCTTAATCTAATCAAATTAGCTAAATGGGTCTTATATTAAGGTTCAGATGAGTATTAAGTAATTCTAGAAAAAACACTATGCTATGAAAAATTCTTACCATGTACTTGAAGATTCATGGCAAAGATAAAGCTTAACGATGAACTTAGAAATTAGTGCAAAGACATGGTGCTGTGTGATTATGATGATGTGGATTCAATTCAGTTGTTTAAGACTGAGGATCAATTTTCATTTGCAATAGAATTGTGCCCAAATATATTTGCAATAAAATCCGCTACTATCAGTTGCGGGATGAATCTTAGTGGAATAGAGATCGAAGGCCTTCAGTGAATCAAACCCAGCGTGATGAAGCGAGCTTCCATAATACTCTCGGATCTTCCACGTTGAGTTAGGAGATGAGTCCACATCGTCAAAATTATCCGCCAGTCTGCAACCTCAGTTCTCTCTAACTGCGGTCAAGGGTCCGTTCATTCCAGTTGAACGGTTTTGAAACAGGAGGGTCAACAGATATCACAGTACAAACTTAAAGCAGTTAATAAAAAGGAAAAAAACCTTAGGGACCTGATTCAAAATGAGATCAAACTACAAGGCCTTCCAAACTAGTTTTCCCTAATAAATAAACGAGTAAGTAATTTTATGGATGACAATACTCTTCATATCATTATTCATGAAATGGATCCAAAAAGCTAAAATTATTAGTAGATATTTATTATGGGATAATAGGTATTACCAAGATTGTCCTTCACCCTTTTCTTTCCCTTCGTAATAGACACTAGCTCTACTAAAATTTATTGAAAGGAGTTGCTGTCTGAATTTGAAACAGGGTCCCCAGTGACAAAAACATTTAAGGCCCCCCCATAAGAAATGACAGTTAAAGACTTTGATCTCTCTCTCTGTGGAAAAATTACAATAAGATTCTATCGAAAAGAATTAAATACAAAAAAGTTCCATAAAATCATCAAATTAATCTGAAGTCCCAAGGGACTTCATTGTAATAAATTTTATTTATTAATTACCAAATTGTCCTTGTCTTTTTTAAAAGTATGTATTGACAACTGAAAATGCAATCGTTAACAACTTAATATATAATGATTAACAACCATCATAGCAGATATTGGCAACTCATGCATCATATTTTTATGATGTCTTGAGAAAATATATTGTCAATACTTGTTGCGATGGTTGTTAATTGTTACACCTTAAGTTGTTAACGACTGCACTTTCAGTTGTCAATACATATTTTTTCAAAAAAGATAAGAACAATTTAGTAATTAAACAAATAGAATTTATTGCCATGAGGTCCTTGGGACTTGAAAATAATTTCATAATTTTAAGAGACCTTTTTGTATTTAATTCTCTTGGGTGGACCTTATTATAACCCCCCTTTTTTTGCCAGCTAAAGACTTTGCTCATTACATGTTCAAAACTTATTTAATGGACGGACGAAAATGCCTCTGGCTAAGATGGGTTCTACTGGAATAAATGTCAACTCAATTATCATAATTTACAAACATCTCAATTTCATATCACCTATAAAAACTGGCTTAGAAAATTTATATCTCATCTTCCATGATTTAAAACAAAATTATTCAATATTTACAAGCAACATATTATGCACATCATTTTACTAAAAGAGTAGCTAGTAATTTAAGAAAAAATAATAAAATATTAAATAGCATATAGCAATAACAGGATTAAAATTCAATAATTCATATATAGATTGATCAAGTCGCTTGTTTACCTTAATAAATAATTATTTAATTTCCTCGTACGTAATTATATTTGCGATCCATGACAACTAATATTTCTCCTTTATTTTCCCTTACGTGTTACACTATTCATTTATTCCTATACAGTGAATTATGTTTCCTCGTACTTAGTTCAACGAAAACAAAAATAAAAAGAAAAGAATGTTACGAGAGAAATTATAAAACTCTCGAAAATAAGAAAATTTGTTATTTTTGAAAGTTTTCTGTCCTAATAAAATCCCCCCCCCCCATTTTCCGCTCATGTTTCCCTCAATCTAAATAAAGCCTAAAGAAAAAAAAAATTATAACTTCACATAGATAACAATAGCATGAGTTGGGAAAAAACATCTCAAGAAAAATTTATGGATGACAATTAGTGCAACTTTATTTTATTAATCCATAGAGAGATAAACAGTGCAACAGATCAGATATGTCGCACTATCACTTCATCGTCATCTTTATTAGATTATACAAACTGGAGAGTTTAGGAGCTCAAATTAAACCACCATGGATAGCTTAGAGGCATCAGAGCTTTCCTTAACCTTATCGAACTTTAAGACCAGAGGCTCATCAACTGTGACAACCAAACGTTGGAAGTTGTTAATGTCAACGAGGACTCCGATGTTTCCACACTCTCCTCCAGTGTGACAGAAGACAAGCTTATAGTGTCCTTTGGTTTCATCAACAGACCAAATGGAGAAATAACCATCCATCACAGAACCATCGAACTCTTGAGCACTTCCAACCATCACGGGCTCCCTAATAGGATAGGACTTCGTGACGAGCCAGTTTCTAGATTTGGTACAAACGTTGGGTGCGAACTGAGCGAATGATATGTTCAGAGGAAGCTTCTCTGAGATGTAAAGTATTTTGAACGGAGAAGATATTGTTGTTGACCATCTGTTACTGGATCGGATCACGGCGAGTGAGCAATTAGTATCTGATCCGCGCCTCACCGCGCCGGTGAAAATCCCACCTCCATTTACAGGTGAGATGAAGTATTCGCCGCCGTTTCTCAATGGATCGCCGTCTGAGTCTAGCACTAGGCCGTTGCCGGCGGAGGTAGTGGTGGTGGTGAAGGCAAAGAGGAGGAAGAGGAATATTGCAGGCAATGCTGAAGTGATCTTCATCGTCTTCTGGGGGTATGTATCTATGGCTATGGAAGACTTGGTAGTTTTTGATTTGGTGGGTGTGATGAGTTTATGTGAAGGAGGAGCATCAATTTATAGAGCTAGCCATGAACAAGTGACCGCTCAAAGATGCTTAAAAATTATTTGTTTTTGGGGGTCTGAGCCACGTGAAAAATCAGAAGGGGAAAAAATTTTTAAAAAACTAGATAAGGATGCCGGCCGCCCCGTGAAAAGTATTTTTTTTCAAATAAAAATTCTTCTCCCAGTATTATACATTTTATTTTGTATCATCTCGTGAACTGCTCATTATATGATTAACCCATGTATCAACTATATATTTATACTAATTCAAGTCATAATCAAGGTTTGTTTCGCGTGCAAAATTTTATAGGGATAAGGATGCTCTTCCACAACTCTATTACGTAAGTATAGCGACAAATAATTTAAGAGAAAAGTTTATTCCAGTGCAATCTTCTGTATAACATTCATAGACTTCAATTTTAAAGCTAATGAATTAAATGGCCTCTGTAGCTGGATGGCCTTCTTATTACACTTTTTTTTCTTCCAAAAAATTGTTTTTTTTTTTAATTTGCTTCGTTGTCTTCTTCTGATTTTCCAGTTTTATTGTGTTTCTAAGTTCTCTTTGATTTTGAATGAAATATAAAGTACTATTCGGCTTTTAAAAAAAGAAAGAAAGAAAGAAATTTGTTTAGACACATGGGCGGTCATGGCCCAAATAAGAAAGTCCCAAGTCTCCTCAAGTCTCCTCTCAGAGTTTGTTTGGGTCAATAAAAGAAAAAGAAAAGAAGAGATGTTAATGGAGGGAATGGAAGGTGAGGAGAGGGGATGGGAGAAATTTTAATAGTACTTCATTTGGATTGATTAAAAGGAAGGGGAAGGGTGTAACTTAAAAAAAAGGAGGGGGGGAGGAAGGAAGGGGAAGGAACGGATTTTAATATTACTTTATTTGGTTTAGAAAGAGAATTGAGGAAAAATATTTTTAAAAGGACAGCTTTATCCTTAGCTTGTTCTATTTAAGTTGTTTTTATATTCCAACTTTCATAATGTTTAATGAAATATAATAATAAATTACATTTAGTATGTAAAAATATTGTTCATAATCATACTTGCAGTATATATACCATAATAATTATAAATACTATAACTATAATATATACACACAATAACTAAAATTAATATAAAATTAATATACACATATAATATACACATGCGCGCACAAGTAATTCCAGTCAAAATTTGTTCCTTACATTTAGCCAGATAACGGTTAATTATATTTGTGATGATTTTTAGGATTTATTTTTTGGGGGCACTTTGAGGCAAGAGAAGTCAGATTTCTTCAGACAGTTATAGATATATACATATGGAAATAAAGGAGCTTGGATTACGATATTTGATCAACAACAATATTTAGGAAATTTTTTTAGGATAGTTTTTTTTAAAATTTCAGATAATTTATTAGACAATATTTTTGCATAGAGTGTGCTTATGTGATTAATATCTTTTGAATTATATGATGTTTATCTTTGATGTATTGGATTTTGAATTTCATAAATATAACGTTTTTATCTTATAGTGTT
This sequence comes from Neltuma alba, assembly GCF_004799145.2. Taxonomy (NCBI): domain Eukaryota; kingdom Viridiplantae; phylum Streptophyta; class Magnoliopsida; order Fabales; family Fabaceae; genus Neltuma; species Neltuma alba. The sequence continues at coordinate 233,200 of NW_021636261.1, read as the reverse complement.
CTCTTGCTGTCATTCTATGACTATGATGCATGTTACTACTTTCTGTCCTAATTATAAAAACTAGTTAATTAATTTGATAAGATTAAAAAAATAAGCTAAGTTAGTTACTTATAATAAATAGGTGTTATCTTTTTTAAAACATTTTTACTAATTAAGTATATTGACTAGAATTATTATTATTAGAAGGACTACCCTAGGAAAAAAAATACATAAATATGAGAGACAAAATAGATTGAGATATTATATTTAGAACCAAAATAAAAATTAAATAAGGTCATATATTAAGAACCGGAGGTAGTATAATAAATATTAAAAATAAAAAATAATTAAATCACTTTATTTGACTGTTCTTTTTAAAAAGTGTCAAATAAGTAGACCCAGTTACTCACAAGAACTACCAAGTAAGGGTATACTTGACAGCTTTTGTGAATACCTGTACTTGACAGTTCTTGTGAATAACCGTTAAGTAAGGATAGTCTTATTTAACGACTAAAAACCTTCAAGTATTTATATATAGCAAATATGACGTGTCACTATTTGATAGTTCAGAAGTGTTAAATTAAATATATATAAATAAAAATAATAGTCAAATATTAAGATATCTGTTGTAGTGAATTACAATATATATCTATATAAGGGGACATTATACCACTGTCTGTATAATTTATATAGTAGTACTGTTAGAGAGAGTGGGGAAATACAATCGTCAAGGACCAACACCCTTCAAAACTAATTTTGATGCTCATCGCATAGTGTTTATTATCCTTGTAATGATATCAGTATCATTTAAATATAATTTTAGTAGTCCAAATTTTGGTGTTCAATTATCATCTTTGATAAGCACTGAGACTCGTCTCATATCCTCCTTGGTCTGAACCCCCAATTCCTTTTTCTCGATCACCCCAGTATTATGACATTTGTCATACCCTCATTGGTCCTCTTTAATTACTTATTTGTCGTCATATGAAGGTGCATGGCATCCTTATCCTTCTTATCTTTTACTCATGACTAAACCCTAAACAAAATCTCTCATTACCCCCGTCATGTTTAAAACAAACGAAGGAGGAAATAAAATAATAAAACTGGATATTATTTTGGAGAATACTTTCTGATTATCTGCTTTTTCAAAGATTACATCAAGATCTTTATAATATGAATAACAAGCCCACTCCCACATAATTCTCCAACTACCAAATATCTAGTATCCCCATTATTCAAAATATAGCTAAATAAAAGGAAACTAATAAAGCTAGAAAATAGGAAACTTACGTGAACAAGCCTCACATTTTTTGACTCGATAAAACTTAAATAAACAAATGAGATAAATAAATAAATAAGGAACCCCAAGCATGAAAGTCACGTGCAGTAGAAGTTTGCACTAATTTTTGACACTCCCCCTTAGTGCAAACTTTCTGTCAACGACCCCAAGTGCACTTCGAAGACCTTGGAATTTTGGCTTTACCAGTGCCTTAGTAAATATGTCAGCTACTTGAGCGTTTGTTCGAACACCCACCAGCTTAGCTTCTCCGCTCAAGACTTTCTCGCGTATGAAATGATGACGCACCTCTATATGTTTTGTTCTTGCATGAAAGACATGATTTAATGCAAGTTTGACAGCACCTTCGTTATCACATCAGATCTGCACAGCGTAGTCAACCTGGTGTGATGTATCTTCCATAAGCCTCTTCAACCAGACACACTCCTGAGCAGCCATGGTTGCAGTGACATACTCGGCCTTAGTACTTGACAGAGCTACTATATCTTGTTTCTTGCTGCACCAAGAGACAACAGCTGACCCAATACTGAAACAGTAGCCTGAAGTTGAGTACCTATCATTTGCGTCTCCAGCCCAATCTGCATTAGTGAATCCTCTTAGTACAAGACTATCACACTTCTTGTATAAGAGACCATATTCAACAGTTCCTTTCACGTAGCGTAGGATCCTCTTGGCTGCTTCCAAGTGACAGGTTCTTGGATCCTGCATGAACTGAGAAATAACACCCATAGCATACGCAATCTCTGGTCTCGTGATGGTTAAGTAAATTAAACTTCCAACAAGTTGTCTGAACCTTGTTGGATCTTTCAACAACTTTCCTTCATCTTTCTTTAATTTCTGATTTGGTTCCATTAGGGTAGCCTTTTCTCTTGACTCCCCCATATGAAAACGCTTCAACAGGTTCCTTGCATAAGCTCTTTGGGACACAAAATATCCTTGGTTTAATTTTTCAACTTCCAAACCAAGAAAACAGCCAACCTCCCCCAGATTTTTCATGTCAAAATGAACAGATAGATCATCTCTCAAGTTTGAGATTTCAGCCTCATTGTTCCCAGTTATTACCATATCATCAACATACAGTAACACAAGCAAATGCACATCTGAATCTGATTTTATAAATAAACTGGAATCTGAATTAGATATTTTAAATCCACAAAAGCTAAGGTATTGGGCCACTTTACCATACCAAGCTCGTGGAGCTTGCTTTAGACTGTAGAGTGCTTTCTTTAGGCGACAAACATGATCTGGAAATTTTTTTGAGATGAAGCCAGGAGTTGCTGCATAAATACTTCCCGGTCTAGCTCTCCATAAAGAAAAGCGTTCTTCACATCAAGCTGCCACAACTTCCATCCTTTAAATGCAGCAAGTGATACAATGGTTCTTACTGTCACCATTTTTGCAACAGGACTGAATGTTTCTTCATAGTCCAAACCATAACTTTGGGAGAAACCACGAGCTACCAAGCGAGCTTTGAACCTGTCAATGGAGCCATCAGATTTCTTCTTTAACCAGAACGCCCATTTACATGTTACTGGTTCACAACTTTTTGGTTTGGGCACCAAGTCCCATGTTTCATTTTTATTCAAAGCATCAATCTCTTCTTGCATTGCCTCCTTCCACTCTGGATTGCCATTCGCTTCCTCGAAGCTTGTTGGTTCTTCTACAGCCAATCCTTCTGTAAAGAAGCAAGTTGTCACAGTACAGCTGTTGACTTCATAGTCTTTTAAATAATGTGGCTGCTTTTTCTCTCTTGTTGATCACCTGACAGTTTGTTCATTATATTCTGTACTTTCACCTCATGACCTATCCTCCACCCCCTCATCACTTGATGCTTGTAGATTTGTTTCAGAGAACAAATGCTCCAGATTGCCTTCATCATCATTAGGAGCAACAAACTTGGGAGCACGGAACAACGTAGAGACCTCATCAAACACCACATCTCTAGAGACAGTGAACTTCTTTGTTTTTGGATCCATACACCTCCAACCCTTCCTGTATGAATCATAACCAACAAAAACACACTTTCTTGCCTTTGGGTCAAGTTTAGTTTTATTGCTCTTGGGAACATGAACATAGCACATAGAACCAAACACTCTAAAATAATTCACATTTGGCTTTTCACCATACAACATTTCAAAAGGAGATTTTTGTGTACCTGGCCAAGAGGGCAGCCTGTTTGTTACATGACATGCACACTGAATTGCTTCAGCCCAAAGTTCTCATGGAAGATTTTTGTCATGTAGCCAAGACAGACACACTGAAGTGAGGTGTGCAAGCTTTCTTTCTGCGACTCGTTTTGTTGTGGAGTATCCGGGCATGTCATTTGACGATGAATGCCATTCTCGTCACAGAATTTGAAGAATTCTTCTGACATATACTCCCCACCATTATCACTTCGGAGACACCTTATCTTTCTTCCGAACTCTTTTTCAACTGTTTCTTTAAATTCTGCAAACTTGGACAGTGCTTCACTCTTCTCCTTTAAAAACTTTACCCAAGTGAACCTTGAGTGATCATCAATTAGCACCATGACATACCGTTGACTGCTACAACTCGGTGTTCTTGTTGGCCCCATCAAATCTGTGTGAATCAAATCAAATGTTGCATAGCGTCGACTTGATGACCTGTTGAAAGGTAAGCGATGTGATTTGCCAAATTGATAGCCTTGACAAATAATATCTTCATGAACATTCTTTAAAACGGGCATCCCATCCACCAATCGCTTTGATGAGATTTACTGCAACATTTGATAGCCTACATGACCCAACCGAACATGCCAGATTGCAACATTGTTAGTCTGGCTTGTTTTCTTTACATATGCTTCACCTGCTGACATAACATACAAGGTACCTTTCTTCTCACCAGAGAAAACGACATCAGCAGAAATTTCTTTTACATTCTCAAGCACTTTAACATCCTTAGGACCAAACAATACATATTTTCCAGATTCAGTAATTTGAGGAACTGAAACTAAATTTTTAGTCAAACCTGGAACATGATAAACATCATCCAACTTGAAACCTTTTGATCGTGCATCATCAATGGCATCAATTATCGCAACGCCTTCTTTGGTTACTGGGTGTGTTGAGTTGTCGGCAATGACTATAACTTGGTCCCCAAGGTGTTCACGTGTTTCTGAGAACAAGGTCTCATTACTAGTCACATGATGAGAGCAACCGAAGTCGATAATCTACTCCTCCTCTTTGTTGTATGCAAAGTTCACAAAGGCCTTAGTCAGCTTCTGTTCAATAGCCTCAACAGTGAAGCAGTGATCCCAATTGAGCTGATCATCTTCTTCAGTTGTGCATGCAACATTCACCTTAGACAATTTTACTCGACAGTGCTTCTTTATATGTCCAGGTTTTCCACATTGAAAGCATGTAATGGGCTGCTTAGTAGGTGTGTCACCATCTTCTTTTGCACTTGAGCCTTCCTCTTTGCTCTTGCTGCTCGGTGCAACCTTTATATTTGATCTTCCCTTTGAAAAAAGAACAGCATCGTCTCATAGCTCTTCGCCATCTGTTTTGCCAAAGCCTCTTGATTAGAGAGAAGATTCTCTAATTCTTCAACAGAAGGCTGTGTTGACCACCCTTGGATTGAGGTGACAAAAGGTCCGTACTCCTTCTTCAAGTCGCGAATGAGATAGCGACGTAGACGAGCTTCTCTAATCTTTTCAGTTGAATCGATTTCTGAAATCTCAGCGTAGATGCTCTTAACTCATTAGAAATACTTAGAAATAGACATACCTTCTTGTGTCAACATGGCCAATTCATTCTCCAGGAACTATAGCCTTGCCGTGTTCTTCTTGGTGAACAATCTCTCAAGTGTTTGCCAAACTTCTTTTGGAGAGGTAACATCACGAATGTGATCTATAAACACTTTGCTGATAGACGTTCTCAAGGCAAAGAGAGCCTTTCCGCATTTAATCTTCCACTTGCATCGTGACTCAGCATTCTCTGATACATCAAAAGGAATTGTGTCAGCATCAACCACCAACTCCCATAGATCCTAACCTTGAAGGTATGCCTCCATACACATTCTCCAATACTTGTAGTTGTTGCCTACAAGCTTCTCCATCCCATTCTGAACACTCCCTCCATTTGAGACTTCCATGGTTGCAAGCGAACGTAACTTGGCTCACGAACTAGGCTCTGATACCATAAAACAAACGAAGGGGGAAATAAAATAATAAAACTGGATATTATCTTGGAGAATACTTTCTGATTATCTGCTTTTTCAAAGATTACATCAAGATCTTTATAATATGAATAACAAGCCCACTCCCACATAATTCTCCAACTACTAGATATCTAGTATCCCCATTATTCAAAACATAGCTAAATAAAAGGAAACTAATAAAGCTAGAAAATAGGAAACTTACGTGAACAAGCCTCACGTTTTTTGACTCGGTAAAACTTAAATAAACAAATGAGATAAATAAATAAATAAGGAACCCCAAGCATGAAAGTCACGTGCAGTAGAAGTTGGCACTAATTTTTGACAATGTTTCAGCTTCAGTTGTCTCTATGTATATGATTAATCCATGCTCCTCTTCCACATTTACCCCCACACACACACCCAAAACCAAACCCTTAAAATCTTCCATTGCTGCACACCAACCAAACAATGAAGCTTGCTGGGTTATCAGCATTCCTGTCTTTCCTTCTTGTTGCCTCCACCGCCGCCGCGGCTGACATATTGGAGCAACTGTACAACACAGACAGCGACCCCGTGAAAAATTCCCGGCACATACTACGTAAAACCTATTTCTCATATTATTAAAGGTAGTGGGATTACATTTTTTCCCATTATCCATGTAGAGGTTCATGCACAATCGCTGTGGTTGATGCTCCCTTCATTGGAGGACAACCGTTATTCATGTCATCTATTCTAAGAATACCTATTCCTCAACACAACCATGTCACCGACCCAACATGTATGCCCATACGGGAAATTGGGTCGTCACTAGGCTGTCGCCGCTTCCTACCGGAAAGCCTGTGATGGTCGGTCTAGCAGTCGACGATGCCATTGCTCGTGGTTCATTTCGCATTAAGAGAGTTAGGCTTGTTTCAGAGACGCGTTACTATATAAGCTTGTCTTCTACGACGCAGAAAACGAGTGTGAAGATGTTGGGGCCTTCGTCGACGGTGAAAACCGACGTCGTCTGGTTGTCACTAATGAAGAGTCTCTAATTTTTACGATTCGCAAGGGATGGAAGAGAAGCTCCGACTCTGATTTGTCTGTGGTGGTCTGAACTATGAACGTCTGAAGCTTAGAGATAATAATACTACCTCCGGTCCTTAATATAAGATCCTGTTTGACTTTTATTTTGGTCCTAAATATAAGAACCCAATCCACTTTGTCTCTCATATTTATACATTTTTTTCTAAAGTAGCCTTCTAATAATAAAAGTTCTAGTCAATACACTTGATTAGTAAGGATATTTTAAGAAAAACAACACCTATTTAGGACAAATAACTAATTACTCAACTTACTTCCTTAATCTTCTCAAATTAGTCAACTGCCTCTTACAATTAGGTCTGGAGGTAGTAATTAATAATACTAGCATCATAATAACGAAGCCTTCTATGACTTCTTTTGTTTCTAGCTGGGCGTCTGATGAACCTGAATCTATCTCTTCTATAATAAACAGCGATGTGTGTATACACACACACATATATATACCCCTCTAGTCCTAAAATATAAGATCTATTTTATAATACAAATTGCACTACAAAATGGGTCTTATGTGACATTCAAGTTGCGTGAGATTCTTTTGCCCTCACATTCAATATACAGGGCCAACCACAAAGGGAGCCAAAGCTCACAGATTCTTGAAGAATGTTTCATACAATTTCTTTATAGGGTTTATAGTGAGAAGAATATGATATGCCACTGCCACCTACCAGGCTACCACATGTAGCTAGTGCGTGACAGACTTTCAAATATACACACACCTATAGAAATATATTCTTCGAATGATATACTTTTCTGGCCCTAAATATAAAACCCATTTTATAGTATAATTTATATTATAAAATGGGTCTTATATTTCAGACCGAGTATTATTTTATAACATAAAGTGAACACTTTTAAATGACATATTAGTGATTCGTGTCAATTTAACATAAGAAAGAGCTCGTCGAGAGGTTGTTGTCCATTGACAACACTTGGTGGGTTGGATTCATCAACGAGCTCAGTGTCCAAAAATAAGAATAATATAATCCATTACCCACATGCTTGAAGGATAATGATGAACCTGAACTAGCAACTTAATAATATTAAGTTTGGTTTGAAATGGTGATTAAAGTCTTAAAAACAGGTATTTAATCATGATTATGAAAAACAGTGTAAGATGTTATGAAAATTTTTATTTCGATTTGCATAGAAGTGTTTATAAATTCTTGTATTAAGCAGAATTTTACATTAATGAAGCCTATTACTCCTTATTAATATGAGGATTCGTTTCTCCATGGAGAGAATTAATTTGTAAGTCTTATAGTTTTATAAATTTTCAATGCTGCATTATGTTATTTGTGGGTTCAGATATATGCCCAATCTCCAAAAAATAAGCTTAAAATATGATCAGCATGGGCACTAATCGATGCTCCCCATGAAACACAGGCACATGCATATAATGATCACTAGCTGGGATAATTAAACACGAAAAGATTAATTTAATTTGGTTAATGAGTCACGTGATATGATAATAACTCCTTATAAATAACCCTCACTATCTGCTCACCCCTTCACGAGCAAAACCCTAACACAGAGAGAGAAAAGAAGAGATGAGTTTGAGGAAGAAGGCGATGGGAAAGTAGGTGTGATTCTGTTCTTGATGGTCTTCACTATAACTGTGGAGGCTCGCTTCGATCCGAAGGCCTTGCTGGCTCAAGTGACGACGACGGAGGAGGAGAATGGCGGAGCAAACTACTCGTTGAAGTCGACCACCGCCGCCTGCTGCGACAGCTGCGTGTGCACCAAGTCAAGTCCACCTCAGTGCCAATGCGGTGACGTTGGACCGACTTGCCACTCAGCTTGCAAGAACTGTATCTGCACATACTCAATGCCTCCACACTGTGTCTCTGCTGATACCACCAACTTCTGCTATGATCCTTGCTCATCCTCCTCTTCTGCTAAACCCATACCTGCGCATTAATACGAAATATCTCGTACTAAGTACCTACGTACTACTTTAATTAGGCTTTAATTTGTTTCTATATATGTGCGTCAATGCTGTTATGTGAGCCCTTTGTAATCAAATAAAATATCTTTTGCCTTTTGCTTTCAGTTTGCTTAATTATTTTTGCATGCTAGTTAGTTCTTGTTGGCTGTTTATCCAGTGCTATGTGAATCAGGTAGCTAGAGGATCTATCAAACAAGTATTTCTAGCTGGCGATATTGTAGGATCCGTTTCCCACCCCTCGTGTGGCTTTTAGTTTCACCCGGTACTATAATGCATTGTGCGAGGGAGTTGCGTTGGTGTATCCTACCTACGTTCTCAGCTTTGAATAAATCACGGGGTTTAATTTGTGAAATTTATAGCATCTGATTTGGCAGGTTTCAACCATAAGTCTTATTTTAAAAATATTATTTAATTATAAATCTATATAAAAAAATGACGTGTGGTTGTGATTGACGAATTTAATGTAATAAATATAAACAACTTAATTGAAGTGATTTTCATTAGGAAACAAGACAGAAAGCCTTAATTGAAGTGATTTTCATTAGGAAACAAAACAGAAAGCCATTTGAAAAGAAGAAAAGAAATAAAAAAAACAAGAAAATAAATTGGCATATACGTACCTAATCACGTGTTTAATGTTTCGGACCAACTAGGGTTTATTTTTTTTTTTTGGTACATAATAGTTTATATGAGTTGGATGCTAGGGACTCACTAGGATTAGGATATACCTCCAGATTCAGACAGCACTTAGAGAGATATTTAGGATCTGTTTGGCTCAATAAGAGGAAGGAAAGGGGAGGAATGTTAATGGAGGGAAGAGGAGGAGAGGAGATTGGAAGGATTTTAATATTACCTTATTTGAATTTATAAAAAGGGAGGAGAGGGGAGGAGTTTTAATGTTACCTTATTTGGTTCATGAAGGGAGGGGAAGAAAAATATTTTTACATGGACAATTTTACCCTTATTTTATTTAAGATTATTTTTTTTTTCAAATTTTATAGAGTGTTTAATAAAATAGAATTGTAAATAACATTCTTATACCGAAATTCTAATATACTCTAGAGCGTAAAGTATTATTGAAAAGAAGGCTGAAGTAATGTTTAGCCACAACTGGTCTTGTATCCCATCTTTGAATGAAATATTTGGTCAAGCAAATAAGCTCATTAGACGTGGAACCTTGTTTTCATCCATTTTATCTTTATGGCTACAAAGCTCTGAGGATTTAAATTTTGACATATAAATAATTTGTGTTAAAATTTAAATCCTCAAAACTTTATTATCGAACGGTCCATTTTATCTCTTCAAATTTCACATTTACATGCAAAGGAGAGAGCAGTATTTAGAGACAAGAAGAAAAGGATTTAGAGTCATATCGGGATATTGAAAATAAATATGAGCATAATGGTTATAACATGACAAAATATTAAAAAATTTTGGAGGGAGGTTAAGGAGGGGAGGGAAAGAAAAATTTTAAAAAATTTCCATCCCCTCTTGAAATTTTTATGTTGCCAAATAAGAGGAAATGATTAAAATTCTTCCTCCTCTTTCTCCTCCCCTCCCCTCCAAATCCTTCATACTAAACACGGCCTTATAGATCTCTCGCCAACAAGGTCTTCATATCGACAGTGAAATTTGAACTCACCATCTTGTGAGTTATGAGTTGATTCTTTATCAACTGGACTAACTCTTATTAGTAACTACGCACTTGTTGTTACTTCTAGGTCGTTTTATTGTTTCAGTTTCCATTAAAAAAAGTGGACCAAAAAAAAATCACATGTTTACTGTTGTGATGAGGCCCTTCAAAATTGCAGATTGAATACAAAGTGGCCCTTCCGGCACGCGTTTCATTGAGGCCTTATATTCTAAAATTTGGTGGGCCTTGTAGAACCCATAAGGGGAACAAGTCTGGGAATTATTCATCGGGGGACCCGAATTTTTAATTTTTCATTCAAAAAATACATGGAAGTTATTGTAATAATAACCGTAAGGAGATTGAGTCCAAAAAAAAAAAAAAACCGTAAGGAGATAGGGTGAATATTTTAATTATTAGCCTTCCATTGCAAGCAACAGAAAATTCATTGTCATCTGTAAACAACACAATATTTTAATACGAATTAGAAGCATTACATGAAGCCTCTGGAACACATGGGAAAATTCCAGCACCCTCTTTTATTTACCTTCGAAAATGAATCCCAGCTCTTCACCGTCAACACCCAAAAAAAAAAAAAATCATAACTCTCAGTTTGTCCTGGAACTTTCTTCGTCTCTCTACACTTTTCCTAAATGCTTCCATTCTCCTATTCATTCCACAAATGTATAGAATTCTCAGGAAACACATCACCTCTGTCCCTGTCATTCTTTCCATTTTCATATAAATCAGGTTCCCTCGGCTTTTTTCAGCTGCAAATCAACAACACGATTCCCAAGTGCTAGAGATCGCTGTTATATATCCTTCAATACTTCTTCTGAGCACCAGACCAGAATCCATAGAATATCAAATCCACGTAAGCTAACAAATGAAGCAACAGCCCCTTAACTTGTTTCCATTGATCCTGCTTTTTCTGGCTGCCTTTCCATTCAAAGCAAAAGGGTCTGTCCTGCCATTCATAGATCGTCCTGGAAGTCTTCTATCTGATCTCTGGTCAGATCCCTTCCCGGACCCATTTCGCGTGCTGGAGCAAATCCCGTTTGGGTTTGACAGAGATGAGACATCATCCATCGCTGTATCTCCAGCCAGAGTGGACTGGAAGGAGACACCAGAGAGACATGTGATAATGGTGGACGTGCCAGGGTTGAGGAAAGATGAGATAAAGATAGAAGTGGAGGAGAACAGAGTTTTGCGTGTGAGTGGAGAGAGGAAGAAGGAGGAGGAACAGAAAGGAGATCATTGGCACAGGGTGGAGAGGTCATTTGGCAAATTCTGGAGGCACTTCAAGTTGCCAGACAACGTGGATTTGGACTCTGTGAAGGCTAAGATGGAGAATGGTGTGCTTACTCTGACACTGGAAAAGTTGTCACCTGATAAGATTAAAGGTCCTAGGACCGTGAGCATTGCAGGAGAGGATGAGCAGCCTGCCAAACTTGAGAGTAGTGAGGCCAAGCAGGAGCTTTGAATCCTGAGCATGAGTGAACGATTGCTACTGATGTAGAGAAAGGCTTTCGAATTCTCTGTCAATAAAAGGGTTTCTGCTTGAGCAAGACTCCTTTTTCCGCCTTCTTTTCCTTTCTATGTATGGGTTACTTGATGTTTGGTGATGATGGGAATATGCAGCGTTGTACTGGCTTTACTGTAATCTCCTAGTGAATGTGGAGAAATTTTCTTAAATATGAATATCATGTCTTCTAGCCATTCAATTTCCTCTGTTACTTGAAGCACTTTCTCCAGTTGGGTAAAAGCAGCAGATAAGGGACGCCTTTTTATAATCTTTCTTCACCTTAGCATCTGAATATTGATCATGTTGATAAAATAATGACCTAGAGATATTATGATAACCAAACAACAACAACGAATATAAGTTCCATAGGTTCTAGGAATCTGCCCGAAGAGGAGATTAAGCTCAATAAAAGTAGACAAACTTTTCCCTTCAGCCGACGGTGAAACTTTTGCACTGCGTTTAACAATGGGGGGAAAGAATGTTAAATTCTACTTGATATGGGGTACATGAAAAGAGTATCCAGATTCACAAACCTGAGCAACACAAGCTAATCTTCTAATCAAGTCTTTAACTCTACCATTGATCATGATTACCTCTAAGGTCTGAGTATATTTTGCACTTCACTTGCATAAAAAACCTGATCATAAAAAAAAAAAAAAGACTAGAATAACAATCCGTCTAGATTTTGGTATCGTGATTATGGGCTGGGCTACAAGATGCTGAATCTCGAGTCTTGTTACACTACGGAGGCATGTGACTCTCGAATAAATGAGGTATCTTAAGCTTGATCAGGAGATAAGATCATAATCCAGATTTGCGAACGTACGACCCTAATTTTAGTACTTCCCTTCGTGTTTGATCGATCTTCACAACTGTAAAAGAAACAACGCATTGAATTCTTTGGCTGTGGGTGTATTCCTATCCTATCTAATTTTTGTCCCATTCAACCAAAAAAAAGAACAAACATCACTACCGACCTTTCTGTTGCCTTCTGTAATTAGTTTCGAATTTTGATTCTCGAGTCACATTTCCTTTCATACCACCATTGCAGGTGCAACATCAGTAATGTCCCCACTTTTCTCTCTTCACTTCTCTAGTTCTTCACATACAGTCAAAGATCTCAATAACTCGTTTGAAAGCATCAAGGTTGACTTTTTCGAAGTCCAATCTCCTTTCTTATTCTTGATCACCATCAGGCTGAACCATTAAAAGAGGCAGACATGATGTTGATACTTCCTTCTCTCCTTTGTTTACCTATTTCAAATCTGGCAAGGTCGATTTGTGAAGCATGTGGTTGTTAAGTAAGAATTATAGATCAACCATGACTTCGTTTCTAAAACCCCGCAGACTTTCCAAAATACTGTATATTTCTTCTGTTTTTGGATTTGATTTATCAAGGGAGTAGAACTGAGAAACTTGGTCATCAACCTCAATCCAGCTACAGCCTGGGATTTTGAAAGAATTTCGCTCCTTCAACGTTCTCCATACGTTGCGAGCTTCATCCCACTTTCCCAACTCCCCATATAAATTAGCCAACACTGCGCCATAACCTCCATTGTTTGGATCAATTTCAATTAATTTTTTGGCTGCTAATTCTGCCAAATCTGTACGGCCATGAATTTTGCATCCATTAAGCAAAGAACCCCAAATGACCTCATCAGGTTCCATGCCCATGCCCCTCACAACTTCCATTGCCGCATCAAATCTGCCTGCTCGGCCAAGAAGGTCTATCAAGCACCCATAGTGCTCAATCTGAGGCTCTATCCTGAATTTCTGAACCATCATCTCAAAATAGCAGTAACCTTTTTCCACTAATCCTCCATGAGTACAGGCATTTAGCAAACCAATGAAGGTGACCTCATCAGGCCTTACACACCCTCACCGCACTCCATCATTTGCTCAAAAATGGCAATTGCGCTATCACTTTGCCCGTGAAGCGCAAAAGAATTAATCATTGAATTCCATGATGTTAGGCCTTTTTCCGGATTCATCTCAAAAACCTTTCTTGCCTGTTCAAGGTTTCCACATTTCCCATACATATCCACAAGAGCATTTGATGTAAACGAGTCAAGAACAAACCCATTTTTATATAGGTAACCATGTATCCATTTTCCAAGCTGAAGCATCCCAGTGTGGCCACATGCTGAAAGTGCACAGACAACTGTAACTTGGTTTGGCTTCACATGTTTTGAAATTGTAACTCCTTCTCCATAGCCAGATTAACCAAACCTCAGGGCACGACTTCAAACGTGAGGTAGATAAACTGGCTGGGTTGGGATTTCGTCGGCGAACCATGTCGCGGAACAACGTGAAGGCAGAGACGTAATCAGGTTGAGAAGCATAGGCGGTGATCATGGCTGTGTACAGATAAGCGTTGGGTGGTTTGAGGTGATGAAGATAAGGCGAGCGTAATGGAGATTGGAAAGAGAGAGAGAGTACAGAAACGGACGAGCTTAAAAGCGTAGAACTGAGTTTGGGCATGGCCAGCGACGGTGAGGTGAGGTAGCCTTGGAGCTGCTTGAGATGACCAAGATGGTTGCTTTTTGCAAGGAGTGACAAGACATGCTCATTCAGATTCATATGATCATGCATCATCGTTCAGTACTCAGTAGCCAGTGAGAGTGATACACACAGAAATCGCATATGGTGATCACGTTAAGGAACATGCGATACTACGAAAACAGGACACCAACTGCAAAACAAACTGACGTACGTTGTAGGATGAAGATGAAAAGGACAGTGAGGGGAGTAGGTGGGATCGGTAATTAGTTGGTCCCAACAGACTCGTTAGGACGAAGCAAGTGTTGAGGTTCTGGGCCTGGTTTACAAATTTTTATTTGCTCCGGAATCTTCATCATTTTTTAGAGAGAATTACAGTGAGATCCAAAAAAAATATATTACAAAATAAGTATTAAAAGTTGTCATTTTCTATTTTAGAACTTGTTACTCCCTCTGTTCTTTATTATAAGAGACAAATAACCAAATTACGTTAATAAAAAAAACAGTTAAAATTAGTTGAGGACAATTAATGTGTAAAAAGTATAATGTTTTTTTCAATAATACCCCCATTAATAAGGAGAGAGTATGAGAGAAACAATTAAATTATTAAAAGAAAGAGAAGTGGGAGGGAGAGAGAGTATGAGTTGAAGACAAAATAAATAAGAGTAAAATAGAAAATCAATACAAAAAATATAGAGACAACTTTTAAGTGTCTCTTATATATAGGAACATACCATAAGCATCAAATGTCTCTTATAATAAGGAACGGAGGGAGTATTATAGATTGCTCAGGTTGTTATTAGACCTCTTAGTAATTATTTCTCTTGCATGGGACTTGATTGTAATTCTCTTTTTTTTTTATTCCACATGATTTGGATTGCAAAAAAATAAAGGAAAAAAATTGAGAATTTTTGTTATTAAAAATTTTATTTGTAAGAAGAATTAAATTAGAATACCAATATTTAATGTGTGCTTGATAATTTTTTATGTATAAAAATTTATCAAATTTCTTATTAAATAAAATTTTTAATGGCAACTTTGTTCTAATTTTTCTATTAATGTCATAAGGGTGTGTTATATGAGAAAAATAAAGATAATTTTTAAATGATTAATTTTCTTATGAATTAATTGTTAGTTGACGTTGGCAAAAAAATTTTAGTTGACGCGGGAGGAGTATTACTTTTTTTTCCTGCCAACTGCATATTACGTTTTAAATTAATAATCAATAACCAAAATTTACCTAAAATGATTTTTTGGCCAACTGTTTTTTTTTCTTGCCACCTTTTTACCAACCACCTAAATGATTTGTCTCATTATCCCTTGTATTATTAGATGATTCCATGGTAGTTGAGCTTGCCATTACATTTTTCATTCATGTAAAAACTAAAAATTGCATATGAAAAAAAATGGTACTCCTCCTGTCCTTAATATAAGACCCAATTATTGAGTTGGTTTTTGTCTTAAATATAAGAGTTATTTTTCATATTTATTAGTTTTCTCTAAATTACCCTTATGGATACTTCTTAAACCATAATTAAGTAGAAAAGGAAGATGAGGTATTAAGAAAGAAAGATTATAGTATTTTAGAAAAAACGTATCAAATAAAAAAACGTATCAAATTTCTTATAATTAACTAACTTACCTAATTTTCTTAATCTAATCAAATTAGTTAAATGGGTCTTATATTAAGGACACGAGGAGTATACAGATACGGTTAAAACTGTCAAGATGAGAAAGTGCCCGTACGCTGCATAACCGCATTCGAAGGATGAGTTACTAACCCACGATGTCTTGGTTTAGCGGTAGTGTGCTTGCGTGAGTTTGTCAGTTTCCTTTTCCTAGTTTCTTCTACGAGAAAATCTCACTTTATCTTTGTTGCTTAATCCTCTCCCACCCAAGTTTTCCTCTGCTTTCTCTCGTTTTTTTTATTCTATCCAATCCTAAAATTCAGATTCAGAATATAAATAATAACATCGCTACTCTTGAATCACGCATACAGATCGATAAAGATATTCTCTTTTCACTTGTTACCTTGTCATTTCTTCATTGGGTCAATCCAGTCGGATCTCAATTCTCATCAGACGAGACACTAGTGTAGAGAGCTCAATTCCTGTGTCATTCATCGCCTCTCGTTGTTTGCTTATTGTGGAATTTACTACTTCTCTGTCTTTTCGGGTGAATTCTCTATGTCTCGGATTTTCTCTAGATGGAAGAACGTGAAAGAGATGGCGATGATTTCTTCTGCAGAGACTCAGTTCGCTGTTTCTGCAAGAAGTGGTCATAAATGGACGAGCTTCAATTTTCGACTCAATCAGGTTTGCCCAATCTCGACTCACTTAAACTATTTTCCCATCGCCACCCCTAGACGACGGGAATCCTTCATCAACGTTCAGGAGCGGTACAAGTGGGATCACGGTGGCTCCGGCGATACTCGCCATCGGAATTCCCAGGCCCGAAAGATTCGAGCCGATGCTAATTGCCCACGGTGCGCCAGGAACATGGATGTATTTTTCTCCAATCGCCATTTTCCCAGTTCTACTTCTGATTCCAATTTGATTCCTTCGGTTCCTCTTCATGAAGAAGGAGGTTATCAAACTATGAATCTCTGCCCCAATTGTAAAAACAGCTTATTTCTTCCGCCCTTTTGAAACTGCTCCTATCCAAGGGACATTTGTGGAGATTGGTCGGGTCTTAGATAATAAAGTTAATAATACTAGTAGTACGGGAATCCTTCATCAACGTTCAGGAGCGGTACAAGTGGGATCACGGTGGCTCCGGCGATACTCGCCATCGGAATTCCCAGGCCCGAAAGATTCGAGCCGATGCTAATTGCCCACGGTGCGCCAGGAACATGGATGTATTTTTCTCCAATCGCCATTTTCCCAGTTCTACTTCTGATTCCAATTTGATTCCTTCGGTTCCTCTTCATGAAGAAGGAGGTTATCAAACTATGAATCTCTGCCCCAATTGTAAAACAGCTTATTTCTTCCGCCCTTTTGAAACTGCTCCTATCCAAGGGACATTTGTGGAGATTGGTCGGGTCTTAGATAATAAAGTTAATAATACTAGTAGTAAATTGCAGAAGAGGATATCCAATGGCAAAGTCAAAGATGACAGAGAAACTAATAATAGCCATGGCAGTAGTAACGGTTTGGCAGAAGATTATGGCCATAGAAGTAACAGCAGTAATGGCTTAGAGCGACATTCTGGCATACCTTACGATCCTATAGTGATGGAGATGGTGGAGAACCGCCAGAAACTTGGTCTCCCCCACCTGGTTCTTCTAATGGGAATGGGATTGCTGTGCATACTCCTCCAGGTCCGCCTTTTGCACCTGGTGTTAATGTTGTTCGGGCTTCAGGACCACGGGAGGGTGGTTCAAGTGGTGGAGGTGGCGGTAATGGCGAAAAGACAACATGGGGAGGGTCCAATTTGGGTAAGGATTTACCCACACCAAAGGAGATCTGCAAGGGTCTCGATAAGTTTGTTATTGGCCAGGACAGAGCCAAAAAGGTATCCTATAATTCAAATTCACTATCAAATTTAGTCCAACTTCAAGTTGATGCTTATTAGTTCAGTATGTTAATGATTTTTGTATACCTTTTTATTTAGAAGATGCGATAATGGATCATTTTGGTCCTGTAGTGTTATATTCGATGTCCTTTTAAATGTTTTGAGTTACGAACTTTGAGAATGATCTTATGGATGATTTATGTTTATGTTGAAGGTGCTTTCTGTAGCTGTGTATAATCACTATAAAAGAATACACCATGCCTCGTTACAGAAAGGGTTAGTTAAATTATTGTCCCCTTTTTTGTATTAATTTGTGTTCCTTTGTATTATGTAGTTCTGTAATTGATGCAAATTAGTTCTCATCCCTTCTCTTCATTCTTATTTAATTTCATTGAGTTTGCAATTGTCCGTGTATCTTTATACAATTGTTTGAGGGATTTTTTTAAAAAAAATAAATTCTTATCCTCTATTCTTTTTAGATATGTATTTGTTATGAGCCTATGACTGAATTGGTGGATTTTAATACTAGGTCAGGGGCAGATTCAGCAGCAAATCCAAAAGCTCTAGATGATGATGATGATAATGTGGAGCTAGACAAGAGTAATGTTCTCCTGATGGGTCCAACAGGGTCAGGTAGGACTTGCAAAAAGAATTTGTGACTACTTTTATCTTCGTATGTAAGAGATAAGAACATGATGCATCCTCATGTGGGATTACAATGTAATGGCTATGCTAATTTAACGTAATCTTCATTAAACAGGGAAGACATTGCTGGCAAAAACTCTAGCTCGATTTGTGAACGTTCCATTTGTCATTGCTGATGCAACAACCTTAACACAGGCAAGTATTTTCATATTGATGAGATGATATTATAACTTGGTGGAATCAAATATAACCAAGATTGTTAATACTGATCGAACCATTTGCCATTTGAGTAATATATATTTGTTTGGTATGATTTACTAATACTTATCAAAATTCACTTCCAAATGAAAATCAGTGTATTTGATATTGATAATGATGATTACGTATTTGGTTTCATGGATGTCAAGGTTTGCAGTTTCTGGAAATTTTGTTGTTATTGACTCCTTATAAACTGAAAAATGAAAATGTTCTTAAATGCAGGCTGGTTATGTGGGAGAAGATGTCGAATCAATATTGTATAAACTACTCGTGGTATGTCAAATTGTTTTCCTGAATTACTTGTGCCTTTGTTGACTGTTTAATTTCTCTCTGCCTGCCCAGCTCAGACAATGATCTACACACTACACTTAGTTATTTACTTGTATTGATTAATTGAAAGTTAGAACAACGTTGATGTGATTGTTCTCATTCAATGCCTTTGTATATTTTACTTTGCTCTCTTATAATGGCAACAATGTGCCCTGGATATTAAGTAGTTAGCTTCTAAATGTCCATCCACTGCTCCAGATGCATACAGAATGCTAAGGACTTAGTATGTGCATAAAGATGCCTTCTCCATTAGCATGGCTGTCACTAAAGTTTCCTTGGGCTCAGTAAGAGAGAATTTGCCATAGGTCTTTCAATACGGATGAGGTCCTCAGTCCCCAAAATAATGGCTGTGGGCCAAGCATCCTCCTTTATGTTGTCCATTGTTTTGGTACCTGAGATGTGGTTCTTGGCTCATTCTCCCCATGTGCTAAGGTGAATAGTTGTTCAGCCTTAAATCCCCTAGAAGCGAGATGGTACTCAGATGCCTGATACATGATTACCCTTGGAATGATCAATTCTGGAGGATTGGGATAAAGGTAGCTTCATGAGGGAAATGACCTCTTCATGAGTAATGATTACTTCAGAGAAATACAACTAAGTGCATCTTTACTATTTATTCTACTTCTTGAAACCCAAACTTGTACCTCTTTATGGATATCTTCCCCATGTCGTATGGTCAGTGTTATTTCCCTAAAATCAGCAAAAGTGAAGATTCCCCCTTTTTTGGGGGATGGTGGAGGGGGTCTTAGCTGATCACATCCAAATCTGTAACTATTGAGGCTAGCATTAGGCAGGGTGATGCCTCGTACTTGGCTACTTGCTAGCACTAAGCTCTCTTGTTGCTCCCTTTTTGTATGGTATGATTTTTTTAGTTTCAATTTCTTTTTTTCTTTTGGAATTCTTGTCACATTGTTCTCTCATTACATTGTGTCTTAGATATTATGATATAGGATATCAGTGCAAAAGATACCATAAAGAAGAACATTGCTCATGTAATAGTAACTATGCTGCAAGTGGTGTAGTGCCAGATTCCCATAGTTTTTTGTGTGGTATGAGATACTCCAACCCCTCTTTTGTCTCCATCACTGATATTATTCTTTATATATGTGATGATTGACACATCCTGATTGATTTTCTGATATGTTGAATGACACCACCATCCTTGATACTGATCTAAGCATCTTGTATGCCACCGAGCCTCCGAGATATCCATCTAAGTCAAGATGATAATTTACCTAATTCCTTTTTAACATCGATGAAGATTGGAGTATTTCTGTTCTTTTATCTTTTTTTCTTTGGATAAAGGTTGAAGTATTTTCTTTGCATTTAATTTCTTTTATATTTTATATGTTTTTTTTTTAATTTTTTTCTGAAATTATCTTGAAAGATGTCAATTTATGGTGGTTCTACTTGCCAGCATATTTCTACATAAATTTAATATCTGTACCGGTCAATTTTGCAATGTAGGCAGCTGAGTTCAATGTTCAAGCCGCTCAGCAAGGGATAGTTTACATTGACGAAGTTGACAAGATAACTAAGAAGGTTTCATGCTTATTTGATTGGATAAAAGCACCGTTGTACATCCATTCTATATCTTTTAATTGTTATGGGTGTATTACAGGCTGAAAGCTTAAATATTAGTCGGG
Source organism: Neltuma alba (assembly GCF_004799145.2). NCBI lineage: Eukaryota > Viridiplantae > Streptophyta > Magnoliopsida > Fabales > Fabaceae > Neltuma > Neltuma alba. Next base: position 212,692 of record NW_021636261.1, on the reverse strand, counting down.
ATGTTTCTGGCGAGGGTGTTCAGCAGGCACTACTGAAAATGTTGGAAGGAACAGTAAGTAAATTAATTCCAGACTGTAGTTGTTACTGATCGGGATATCTGCCTTTTAATTGAAATATGGTAAATTAACTTATTTCTTACATTTTCCTCACCTAGCAGCGCTTATAATCATGTACACAAGAATGTTGTTGCTTTTATATGCTGGGTCTGAAATGTCAATTATTTAGACTAGATAAGATTTGTGGTGGGTCCTGGTTTTTTTTTTTTTTTTTTAAAAAAATATTTTAGACTGAGATTCATGGCGGGTCTGTCTTTATTAGCCATCATACAATTGTATGTGATTTTAGTTTGCAGATACTTGCTCTGATAATCAATTAAGTAATATTGTTTTTATGAGGTGCTTATATTTGTTCTCATATCATTTCCATTTTCCTCCAAACAAAGATTATTTTTTCTGATAAATATTTTGAAAAGATATTCTATTTTGAAAAACAGAAGCCTAAACTTGGGGTGATATCTTATTGTCTAGATAGTGAATGTTCCGGAAAAAGGTGCAAGGAAGCATCCACGGGGTGATAACATACAGGTATGTGTTTTTGAAAGAGTATCCATTTTCTTCTCCCTTTTCATTTCACTGCTTGTTTATACATGGCTTTGATTGGAAGAACATTACTCATAAATAGCCCCTTGTTGGCTGCAGTTTTGAATCATGATGTTTATTGGAAATATGTAGATCTATAAAGTAATTAATCTTTCCTTTCGTATTGCAAAAAATAAGGAAACGCATAGAGGCACTTGCAGTCAATTAATTGGTTGATCAACACAAATGAACTTATGAATGCATTTGGGAGGGTGCAGGAAAATTTCTATTTCTGTCTTGAAAGTTCTATCCAGTGACGAGTAGTTATGTACGGATTTCTTTATTAGAGACTTGAAACAGAAGTCTTGGAATAGTAATCATGATTTTATGTTCTTTAACATGCCTGCAAAATCCATCCATCATAATGTTTTAGAGCATTAAGAAATCTCGTTAAAGTATATCATGCAGCAACTCATTTTTATGAGCATTATTTTTATATGCAGATTGACACAAAGGATATTCTTTTTATATGTGGCGGAGCATTCGTTGATCTTGAAAAAACAATATCAGAGAGGTAAGTGTTTTGCCTTTGCATTTCCAAGAATATTTGTTTCGATTGTGTCTTGATTTCTGTCAGAATATTTTTTGACATTATCTGTGAAATAAACCAGACGACAAGATTCTTCTATTGGTTTTGGAGCTCCAGTTCGAGCAAATATGAGAACCAATAAAGTAATAAATATTGAAATAACATCAGCATTACTTGAGTCGGTAAGGATTAAAATATCTTAACTTATTTTGGTTATCCTGATTTCATAAATAAATATTTGAAGCATGTAAGGCTCACATTTCATGCAGTGAGTTACTATGATGCTTTGCACTATTTTCTTTCCCTTCTTGTCCCAAGAAAATACAGAAGTAAAAGAATAGAATTTATGTAAATGATAACCTCCAAAGTTACCTAAAATCTGCATTAGCTATTTTCAGGTGGAGAGTTCTGATCTTATTGCATATGGTCTCATACCTGAGTTTATTGGACGGTTTCCGATCCTAGTTAGTTTATCCGCCTTAACAGAAGATCAACTTGTGCAGGTATTCCTTTGTTTTTGAAAGATATATTCATATGATCCAAGCTTTGTATATTTTCTCAAAAAAATTAGTCCCGGGATTAACTCTGCTTGTATGGTTGCCCTGACAATAACCTATATATGATGTCTTTACGGCCTTTTAGCTGGTTAAAGGCATTGACTTTCTGTGATCATCTCTCTTTTCAATATTAAGGATATTATATATAATAGAAGAGTTAAATTGTAAGACGGCCATTGCCTTTTGAATCCTGGAAAAGATCATCCACGTCTTCCCCATGATTTTTTTTTCCGGCACAATAAAATATAAGAAGAGAATAAAATAGCAAATGTTTGATACTTGGTTGATGGAGAGCAAAAGTGACAAGAATTTTTTTTTAATGAGAAGCAAGAAATTTAAATAAGAGAGAAGGGGTCAAAAAGTAATTAAGTTTAACTAATAGATACGGAATATTTAATTTTACATGAAAATGGGCAAGCCAAGACTTGAGGAAAGAGTTAAAGTTCTTCTAGATCATGTACATATATCTCATCATTATATTTATAGAAATGTCATTGGCTTTACAGGTCCTCACAGAGCCAAAGAATGCTCTTGGTAAGCAGTACAAGAAATTAATTGGAATGAATAATGTAAGTATCTCTTGACAGTCTGTGTATCTGCATGCCCTCTTCTGTGCTTCTCCTTCCTCCAATCTCAGCCATTCAAACATATGCTTATTTGCTTTTGATTTCCTCACGATTCACCCATTCATTTTTGAGTGAGGGTCAACAGTGAGCAGCAAGATGCTCGGCATAAATGAATTTCTCTACCTGTGTGATTCAGGTTAAGCTTCATTTCACGGAGAAGGCACTGAGATTGATTGCACAGAAAGCAATGGCCAAGAACACTGGCGCCAGGGGTTTAAGAGCTATACTGGAAAGCATCCTAACTGATGCCATGTTTGAGGTTTGGAAGTTTTTTTTTGTTTTTTTCCAAGTCCTGCTTAGCTCAAGCCTCTTAAAGAATATCAGCCTTTCTGGTTCTCTATTGACACATTTAATGCTTACATGGACCAGATTCCAGATGTTAAGACTGGAAGTGATCGGATTGATGCAGTAGTTATCAATGAAGAGTCAGTGGGATCAGTAGATGCTCCAGGATGTGGTGGCAAAATTCTTCGTGGTCGTGGTGCTTTGGAGGCTTACCTTGCAAAGATGAAGGACTCAGTGGTATGATTCTCTACCTAATTGTCATTTGCTGATTTATAACTCACTAGATCACAGGATTGCAAGATTTCATAATATTGATCAAGTCCATTTTTGTGCAGATCAACGGTGAGGTAGCGGAAACAGATGTACAAGATGGGGAAACGGAGAGAGCCATGAGCATGTGAAGATGATATATTTATGCTAGTGAAGAAGTATAAATAATTTATCTAGTCATTGTTGTTATCTTGTAAAGATCACAGACATAATTTGCTGTAATTATTCCTTGCATGACAGCATAGCTTCTTTCGAGTTTCTTGGATAGGAAGGAAATAGAAAGGTAAGAAAGATGTACCATTGCTAACTTAGCCAGCACTTCACACCACCAAAGAAAAAAAAAGCACAGTTAAGGAGGTCTAAGCAAATAATATTTTTCCCCTTTCCTTTTTTCACTATGTATGTAGCTGTCTGTTGATAAACGTCAACCAATATTTCACCGGCAACTTGGATGGGCAATTTATTTCTTTTTAAGGCTCTGTTAACAAAGGATAAATCGATTAGAAAGTTTAGGTGTGCTTAACCCTTTTCACGGAATTTATATCTTGGTTTCTCTCCACGGAATTTATATCGTTTCATGCTGGATACACTTTCTTTCTCAATGCCACAATGTCATCCAGTGGCTGTCAGCGCCACATTTAGACCTTTTTTTTTTTAAATGTTTCTATTCTAAGATGTCGAACATTTTAAGAAAATCAAAGGTAGAAAGAAAATAAGGTTAGTATAAATATGTTTTCAAAGATTAAAACAATAGGCTCAACCTTAAAATGATATCTAAAACGCGCAGATCTAATTTAAGCAGTCACGGGTTTACATTTTTATTTTTATTTTTAATTTTAAAACAGTTTTTTTTTTATCCAGGCAAAAAAAAACAGTTTTTTATTAAAAAAATAAAATATCAATTGAAAGATCCATGAGGAGTCCGGATTGCTCCTGTTTCATTTTTACTTCGACCAATCACACAGCAAATGATCATCCCAGAATCATTTCAACATACGTGACTTCCATTGGGATCATGTTAAAAGGTACATTCTTATATCAACCAGTAACTTCAGCCACAGAAAGCAATCATTTTATCAAGTACAGAATGATCCAGCCATTACCGTCAAAGGCTTTCTTAATATGGAAGCACTAATTAATTTTCCTTTTCCAAGTGGTAGTGTTTCTTCACAGCTTCAATCACTTCCCAAGTGATGTTCATTCCTTTAGGGAAGACGACCAAGTCGCCACCCCCAATTTCAAAAGAGCCATCATCTCCATGTCCATCAACTGTGACCTTCACTTTTCCCTTCAGCAGATACATGGTCTCTTTAGCTTTGAACGACCATGGGATTTTGGTCGGACCGCCTTCCCACCTATTGAGTGTGAAAAAAGGGGATGAAAATGAGAGAAAAGCCAACAGAAAATATCAAAATGCACATATAAATTCAAGTTTGTCGTAACTTGAATGATTAAGTTATGTCTTCTTTGTCTTCTTTTCTGCACTGATGAACATTTTACAGTTGCAATATCAAGAATCAGAATAAATCAATGTATCTGATTCTGGATACATCGCTGCGTTAGTGATTAACTCTTGTAACATGCCTAAGTATTCAATAAATATTCTTTCTTCACATCAGTAGAAGAAATCAATCAATTGATGGGGAAATTTAAGAAAACTGAGCACTCCTTAAATCTCAACCTCTGGTGAAAGATGATATAATGAAACAAAAAAATGTAAGCCAGCACCAAACAGGAAACAAAACTAAAACTACTCTAGCTGGGAAAAAAACTCGTAACATAAACCATTTTTACTCAATATTTTTGTAACCTTCAACGGTTGGGAAAAAAAATGAAACAAAGTAATGCTATCTCCTGTCCTAATTATAAGATATATTTAACTAATTTAAAGAGATTAAAAAAATTAGTTAAATTAGTTATTTGTAATAAATAGATATTGCCTATAGTTAATCAATTTATTGGCTACTATTATTAGAGGGACTACTATAAATATGAGAGACAAAGTGAGAGGAGGGGAGGGAAGTAGTAAGCAATTTGACTGAGCCTCTCCAGCCGTCCGTACGACGGGAGAGAATACTTAGGCCAGCAATCTAGACCAACCTCTCACCACTTCGATCAGTATCCAAGCCATGCCTGAATTGGCTAAAGCCTAAACTTAAACATAATCTTTCTCAATAAGCCCAACACACAAAAGAAAGCCCTATCAGTCGTGTCAAAACCCTTCATGCAGACGAAACGAAAACATTCGGCAGCAAAAGTAAAGTAACCAGAATCAGAACAAACTAACAAAAGCCGAATAAGCCAAAAAAGGAGTGGGAAAGAAGGGTGAAAGAAGCATACGTGGACCAAGTTGAGACTCTAAGCTCAATGAGTTTAGATTGAGGAGGATTCTTCTCAATCTTCACTCCCAAAATCTCAGTAGTTACCGAAGCAGTTTCCTCCTTTGGAATGAGGGTGACGAAGAGGAAAGAATAAAGCAACGGAATTAAGGGTAGTAACAGTGAAAGACGCAGCAAAAGGGAATGATTTGCATAAAGGCGTCTCATTGCCTTCCACATTTCAGCTTCACTTTGGTGATTCTTTTGTTCTGCGCCTCTCTACGACTGAGCCCGGACGCTGATGAGTTGACCACAGTCCCGAAGCAATAATGACTCTTGGCATCCTTTTCTTTCTTTTCTTTTTTCTTTGCCACAAACTTTTTGCATACTGTATTATTATTACTTATTACTCTGGTTTTTAATATAAAGCTTATATAATTAGTTTTATTAGACTAAATGAAGTAAGTTAGTTAATTATAATAAATATGAAATGTTTTTTGTAAAATACTTTAATTATTTTTTTAATATCTTTTTTTTCTTATTTATTTGATTATGATTGAAGGAGTATCTATAAGGATAATTTTAAAAAAAATTAATAAATATAATAAACAAGTATTACATTTAAGATTAAAATTAAATTAATAATTAGGTGTAATATTAAAAACCAGAGAAGTATTAAATAAATTACTTGTTTACTAAGCCATTAGAATAAGCGTTTCAAAATTTTGTATTGCCCCCAAAAAATCATTCTACATTCCGGCGTGCGAAATATAGACAAAAGTGGGAGCATATTACATGTTTCACCTATGAAGGCTTTTAGTTGTTATTAGTTACGGTTTTTCAAATTACACAAAATTTTAAAAATAAATTATATAGTTCATAATTTGTAACTACGCATATTCCTTAGTTATTAAAAGAAAACTTAATCAGAAAAACAAAACCCAAAGAATACATCCACATTTCAGACATACTAACAACTAGCTCTTGAAGTGGCATACATAACACAACATGAACACAATCATGCAATCAGTTTTGCTTCATCAGCTTCAGGAATTACAATGTCAAGTCTCATCATGGGTTTGTACCCATCAGGAATCTTTGCCCCAGCTTGCATGCACACTTCAACCACAGCCGGGGCCTTGCCGTAGAATCTTTTCAGAGAACCACTCAAGGGGGGTCCTGAAGGATCTCTCACATGCCATACATAGTTTGGAGGAAAAACTTCCTCCACTGTTGCATCTTGCCAACCATGTTTCCCATCCCTCCATTGATGTTTGAATGCTCCACAAAGCTTGGCATTGTGACCCCATGGCCCCACATGAACCTCTGAACAATATCCACATGCCTTAACTGAGTATTTCTTCATCAAAGTCCTTACTCCCTTTCTGACAGTTTCATATGCCTCGATTGTTTCCTGGGCGATTCTAGGTATGTCTGACGATTGTGGGGGTGGAAATCGGTCACAGGCTTGGTAAGTATCGAAGTCAATAAGTGCAGAGGGATCTGCTGAGCGCCATGGCTTAGGTTCTTCAACATACCCACCTCTGTCAATAACTCTTTTCCCTAGCATTCTTATAGGGTTAGTCCTTCGACGTGAAGGGTACTCCAGTATGTCCACACCAGCTTGAATGCATAGCTCCACAACTGCTGGAATCCGGTCATAATCAAACCGCGTCTCGTGCTTGATGCGCCGGCCAAAAGGATCATAGAGATGATAAGACTCAACAGGGATTAGTATATCATTGATGGAACCCTTCACCCATGCGTGGAAACTATGACGCTGCGCACTGGTAGGACCAAGGCAATCCTGGATGTGGTGAACTGAGCGGCCCACATGAACTTCAGAACATTCACTGCATGAAACATTGGCTTAAATCATAAACTTTTACATTGAAATTATAGTTATTTGACTGAACTATCATCATTAAAAATAAGAAAAGAAAAGGCAAGCACTAGGACGCCAGACAGAAGTGTGGAAATGTACACAGTCTACCTACAGCCATGCACAGGAATAACGTGCAAGAGCTGCCCAAGACCCTTAATTAGCAGTTTCCAAGCATCAAATACTTCATAGGCAACAGGAATTAGGTCTGGCACAAGCAATCCATTCTTTGGAGGATCAAGGGGCTTCTCTATTCCCATTTCTGCAAGTTTTTTGTCTTCCCTTGCAGCTTGTTTGATCTCCTTAATGGGAATAGGGTATGGTTTTTTTTCTTTTTCTTGGGCAACACCGGCGGGAAATCAACATTTTGGGGTATCCTTCTTCTTTCCACAGCTTTATCACCTCTGGCCTTCTGACTGGCACATAGAAAACTTCCAGGTTGTGTCAATTCAACCTTGTAAATTTTTTCACATCCTAACTGCAATAGAGATGAATACCAAGTTTAAGTTCCGTGGTGGGGGACAATAACAGTTTCAGTTTCAACAAAGCTGTTGGAAAGATAGACTGAGGGATGATGATAAATATGAAGACTTGAATAACTTTCGATGAGATGAGAGGAAGGCTAAGAATTTTTCCAGCAAATCATTGGTTTATTAATATCAGGAGTAATGTCATTATATTACTTTTCAGAATAAATAAGATTGCAGTCAGAGAAGATAAAAAATATTCTATCAACTTCTAGTTCTTCTTTTCTTCCTTCATGTAGAAATGGCATTTTGATTGTAACACAAGCTAATGAAGGGCTCACCAGGAGAATGTCTTGAAAACTTACACTAGGTAACACTAAGGAATTCAAAAATAAGGATGAATGGGTAAAAAAAATATAGTTGCAATGCACCACTAAAAATTTCAACTTTCTGTACCCCCAAAGAATTCCAACATTTTAAGATGAATTCCTTTCTTAATCAGATGTATTTTATCACCCTTCCTAAGTTGCCTCAAATTTAACGCTAGAAAGGGTGCGGGTCTTGTTTTAAAGGTTCCATGAATCTAAAAAACGCTTCTTTTTTTTTTTTAATCAATAAAAAGCATCACTTTTATGAATCATAAATTTAGCACTATTAATCTGTATCACATCAGATTAATAATGAAATAGAAAATGTAGTACTGAGATGAGATTACAGCAACTCAATTAAGCACCCTGAAGATGGCAACTTTTAGAACCTTTATCAGTCGCACAATAGAAAGTGAGCCAAAATCCTTAACCAGGGAGGCTGACTAATGTCATTAGCAGTAGTAACTTTAACAGAAGTAACTCATTTAAGAAAATTTTAAATGAAAAGGCACAAAAACCTTCAATCCAAGAGTATATGACTCAGAAGCTGAAAGTTGCGGCCTCAAAAACTCCATGCCTGGGCAATCATCTGCACATTGAATGTCTCATCACAAGAAGTAACACGGTAGGTAAAGAAGGCACAAGCTTTTGGCATTTCTATCCTGAAGTAGGGGACATAACAATTATAATAGTTTGGGCAGAGTCACCAGAGGAGAGAGACTCTAACTTAAAGAGCACAGGGCAACAATTACGTTCTGATGTATAGTTCAATACTGGCTTTGGGTCAGTTTAAGAAAAGGAATATATACTTCCACGTTTCTTTTCTCATTGTTCTACCAATGTTTGAGGTGTGAGGGGAATGGTGAATGAATCACTTGCCAAAGAAGCATGTGCTAGTCAAGAATGATGGGAATTCAACTAAAAAGCTGATAACCACGCCAGCAAGGGAAAACATCACAAAGTTGCTATGGTATAGTATACTGTACGAAAGAATCTGACCACGGATTAACTAGTTCAACAAAATTATTGCTTCGTTCTCTATAGTCTGTAGAAGACCCAAAAGAAAAATTACTATTGTTGAGCATGAAATAATAATGCAGGACAAATCTTATATAGCCTTTATATTGAGAAAGCTTACAAAACAATCTTTACAAAATTAAGATTCTCAGCAAGATAAAGCCCTTTAAGATTTCATCCCAAACATCTACCCTTCTACTGAAATGGTACATTATAATTAACTTGAAGTGTTGCAAGACTATAGACAAATCTCACAGTATTGGCAACAATGAATAAGAGCATAGTAGCACGTTCAGTTTTTCTGCACATTAAATTATATTGGTCTGCTGGGCACTGAAACTCAAGTTGTTTCTTAGCCACATCAACTAAAACCTCTAACAATATGAAAGGAAAAACTAACTCACTCTTATAAGATAAATTCCATAATGAAGAAGAAACTACCGGCGGTCTCTGGATCATCTATAATCGTATCCTGTTAAGTGAATCTTCAGTAGGCAAAAAATGTCAATTACAAAGAAAACAACCTGAATTCTCAAATACGAATATAATTATAAGCACCAACTGCAAAAGCCATGCATGGTATGATGGAAAAACACAGAATCGAGGAACAGAAGGAACCAGCCAACCAGTTTTCATTTGGTCACCATTTGTAAGTAAAAAGTAAAAAATAAATAGCATAAAGAGGTCATACAAAAAATGGGGAAAACCTTTTTAAGGTATTAAGACACAAGTACTTGAATAGTCATGTGCACGCGTGTGTGACCAATCCCATCCCCTTTTCCCCTGTATCTTTGCTTCAGCCTTGAAAAAACATAGTGATGATTCATTTTTTCATGGATTAGACTTATACCCGAGCATTTGGTGTGCATTATGCGAACTGCTTGCAACAAAACTCATATATATTCTCAACCAAGAATAGCACCAAGCGAATGCACTGCTTCATGCACAACCTAAGAATTTACCAGGAACCCCCTACAATTCCTTTATATAGCACGGATAATCTTCACTCGGCATAGTAATTCATCAAAAGCCCCGGTTTTTACGAACAATTAAAATACAATATTTAAAACAAGTAGGGGAGGAGAGAGAACAGAACTTGTGCTACAAGAGTAGACTAAGTCCAGTGAGGAAGAAGTGTAAGGTGAGATTATGTTGGCAATATTGCGAATGCAGAAACTGCAATGAAACCCTTCGATAATTGCAGCTGGTTGCTCCTGGCTAAACCCCTTCTTCTTCAATCACCGCCCAGAAACAAACAGCAACTTCTTGAACATTGGCGGCCAAATCGTCTGCACGTCGGGGTAGAAGAGCACACCCGCCTGCGGCTCTTAAGTTCTAATCTCAGCCGTTGGCTCTTAAACGCCTGAGATAATGCCACGTAATAACCAAATATCTGCCTTTTATTGCAGACAGATGGCATTCCTGCCCATTTTGTTTTCAGATAACGTTTGTGTTTCGGCCACGTATTGTAGAGTTTTTGATAGATTTGTTGAAAAAAAAAAAACATTAGTGTAAACAATTTTAATAAAAAAAATTCAAACTGAAAAATTCTCAAGCAAAAAAGGCGTTAACAAATCAAATTCCCCGTCATCTTTGCTTTGTCCCAAAACTGCTAAAGATGATAAACGAGTGATCCAAACTAAAAAAGCATGGCTCTGGCCCAAAATTTTTTTTAAAAAAAAAAACATATTTAGACAAAATTTGTCCATGATGATTGTTCGGAGATGTGATTATGTGAATCTGAGCCCAAGTTCCCAGAAGCTTCTGGCTTTGCTGCCATGGCCTATGTGGGTATGCGTCCCCACATAATATGCATTTGCATGCAGGAAGATAAGATTCGTACAGCACTGAAAGATGATCGTAGTTTCCCAGCGCCGGAATTGGATGATAAAACCTTCAAATTCGGTGGTTCAACGCAACTGTTAAGACTCCATCAATACAACACAAAGGTCTGAACTGGTGACTTCTCTGGTGGGGAGGTAAATGTGTGAAAATTTCCCCCCCATCCTGTCATTTTAGTGAAGAAAACTCAATGGATGGGATTTCTTACGCAATTTTTTTTCAACAAAAATCTATAGATTAAAAAGTTGTGGCTACAATTCGCCTGTCAATTCATAGCATCCCCACTAGGCGTTTCCTCTCTTCACTGACTCTGGCTGGCTCCTAGTTCCATCTCTTTCTCTCTCTTCCCCCACAACCCCCACCCCCCACCGCCCACCCCCCCGGCTTTCAGTAACAATTAGGGTGTGTGGAAGGACCAAATTACCAATTTGTGGGAAAAGAATTTCATTCCTCCGGCAAAAAGTGAGAAATTGATTAAATGGGGGGAACTGTTAGAGTTAGAGAAGTGAAGGCAAGTGCCAAAAATAACCAACCCGAATATCAGATTTGCCTTTTTCTCTCCATGGCTTAAAATCTCCATCATTAAACAGGAAGAAAAGATAAGCGTAATTATAATTTCTTGGTATGTTGGTTCGTCACTCTTGCAGAGAGGGGAAAATAGCGACACCATACGTATTAGCCAAGGAGGAAGGTGTGGATGAATAAGGTTGTGAGGTAATAAATCTGTTGTTGGAAATGTCTGGTGGGGGATGTAGCATAGTTTGGTTCAGAAGAGATCTAAGGGTAGAGGATAATTCAGCACTGACAGCGGGGATGAGAGCAGGAGCTGTGGTGGCAGTTTTTATATGGGCGCCTGAAGAAGAAGGTCAATACCAGCCAGGAAGGGTTTCCAGATGGTGGCTCAAACACAGTTTGGCTCAACTTGATTCTTCTTTGAGGAACCTTGGCATTTCTCTTGTCACCAAGCGATCCACTGATTGTGTTTCTTCTCTCCTGGAGGTTATCAATTCCACTGGAGCCTCTCAACTCTTTTTTAACCACTTATACGGTATGTTCATATTTCTTCGTCTTCTGGTTGCCGTTTAAATTCCTTTTTATTTTATTCAATTATCTGTTAATATGTGGGAATACCCATACTTTGTTGGGTTTATTGCTGCATAGCCCAACACGTCATATGGGATGGCATGGTCCCTTGGTTCTATAAATTGGTTAATCATCACTTTGTATCTTGACTTCATTTTATGATATTTTGCTTCAATTGATCAAATTCTAAATCGCGTCCACTTTAGGAGAAAAAGTTCTGTCTAAATGTTTGCTTGTAATTTTCTGCATTTTAGATCCTCTATCACTTATCAGGGATCAACGGGTGAAGGAGGTGCTGACTGCTCAAGGCATAGCCGTACGTTCCTTCAATGCAGATTTACTGTACGAACCATGGGAAGTGAATGATGAACATGGCCAGCCATTCACAACTTTTTCTGCTTTTTGGGAAAGATGCCTCAGCATGCCTTATGACCCGGAGGCACCTCTTCTGCCGCCTAAAAGAATTATTGCAGGTCTACCTTTGTTCATCATTTCTTTCCTTTACTTCAGTTCTCTCCTAAACTTTCAATGATTAAACTGTTCACTGGTTTTGCGAGTCGTTAGTTCATGATTAATTAAACCAAGTTACGTCTTTATGTTATAGAATTTCAAATTTTATTGATAATATAAAAAAGACATAGATATTGCATTGAGCAATTAGTCAATTTAAATAGAAATAGAAATAAGGTGTAGTCAAGTGGTATGGCAACGGATTTTTGTTTTGGAACTAAAAAAATGAAATGATTTGGAGAGCCTACACATAAATTCTGTTTGAACTGCTTGTTATACAAAAGGTAGCAAAGTGGTGCAGAAGTAAAAGCATATTTTCCAACAAGATGAAGGTCTAATACTGACAAATGGAAGGTTCATCTTGTGAAGCCTACTGTTGGGCACTTGTTAAATTCAAGCAATGTTCTTTTGAGCAGTTATCAAATTCTGACTTATGAATGTTGAAATTGACACTTGCCATCACCGAACTTGGCCTTTGATATTGAACAATCAAACTTGATTTCAGTTAGCTCTTTGTCTCCACCTTTAATTTCTTTCAGGTGATGTATCGAGGTGCTCTTCTGATACACTGGTTTTTGAAGATGAATCAGAGAAGGCAAGCAATGCACTTCTTGCCCGAGCATGGTCACCTGGATGGAGCAATGCAAACAAGGCTTTAACTGCATTCATAAATGGCCCATTGATCGAGTACTCAAAAAATCGCAGGAAAGTTGACAGTGCCACAACCTCATTTCTTTCCCCACATTTGCACTTTGGAGAGGTGAGTGTGAAAAAGGTCTTCCATCTGGTCCGAATTAAGCAAGTTTTATGGGCCAATGAAGGGAACAAGGCTGGTGAAGAGAGCGTCAATTTATTTCTCAAGTCTATTGGTCTGAGAGAGTATTCAAGGTACATCAGTTTCAACCATCCCTATAGTCATGAAAGGCCTCTTCTAGGCCATCTCAGGTTCTTTCCATGGGTCGTAAATGAAAGCTACTTCAAGGCATGGCGACAAGGAAGAACCGGGTACCCCTTAGTAGATGCTGGGATGAGAGAGTTGTGGGCCACTGGTTGGCTGCATGATCGAGTACGTGTTGTTGTTTCTAGTTTCTTTGTGAAGGTTTTGCAGCTTCCCTGGAGATGGGGGATGAAATATTTCTGGGACACTCTCTTAGATGCGGATCTTGAGAGTGATGCTCTTGGTTGGCAGTACATATCTGGTACTCTCCCTGATGGCCGTCCATTTGACCAAATAGATAACCCACAGGTGCACTTGCTTTTGCATATAACCTACATAAACTAATTGCAGGTTCATGCCTTTTATTTCCTAGACTGGATACCATATGTTCTGTTGCATAATCCTGTTATGCATGTTGTTGATAGTTATAAAAAATGCGTTTTATTTCTAACAACTCGATGTACTGTGTTGACCCGAATCTAATTTCAGTTGTCTGGGGTTCTTCAACGTAGGCAATGGGAAAATGCTGTGATGCCATTTTTCTGTTTTTTTCACTCAGTTGGCTTTTTTTTTTTTTTTTGGGTTTATGTGCTAAGTGCCTCGCCATCTGAGAGCAGACTTTTTTATTCTCCTCCTGGCATAAAAAAATCAAAATGTTCTTGTACTTTGCTTTGCTCTCTGGCTGTTCTCTATTAAAATACCTTAAAGTCATTTTTTTCTTTTTATATAAACTTGAAAAAAATGTTGTTTTAATTTAAAAACTTGTAAATAACAAGTTTTAAATCTAGACTGCTTAAACTAAACTTAGGTGGTTAATAAGGGGGTGTTTGGAAACCCCAAAAAAACACTTTAAAAAAGTGCTTTCATGCAAGCCGAATCCTCTCACATACTTACTTTGGGATCCGTAAAATCACTTTTGAAAAGCTAATCCTAACATCCCCTAAATCTTACTACAATATTGATTCTTGAGATGAGCAATGGATTTAGGTCCACTAGCATATGCGTAATCAACAATAAGTACGATAATTTATTTGATTTACTCATCTTGTTCTGTGCGTTGCTACTGGATTGAGCTTTGAGGTAGTAATTGCGATTGGTATTAAAACTTTCGATCTCTGTACTCTTAATGGGCTATTAAAATGTTTCTAGCCATAGAAATACTCAAACCAGTTATTGGATTTTTGCAGTTCCAGGGATACAAATTTGATCCAAATGGAGAATATGTACGGCGTTGGCTTCCTGAACTTGCCAGAATACCCACTGAATGGATTCATCACCCATGGAACGCACCAGAACCTGTGTTACAAGCTGCTGGAATTGAACTAGGGTCAAATTATCCTCTCCCTATTGTTGGAATAGATGCTGCAAAAGCCAGATTGGAAGAAGCACTAACAGAAATGTGGCAACAAGAAGCATCTGCAAGAGCTGCCATTGAAAATGGAACTGAAGAAGGACTTGGAGACTCCTCTGATGCAATTCCTATTGCCTTTCCTCAAGACATACAGATGGAGGAAAGTCATGAACCTGCTAGACACAATGCCCCTCCTGTTGCTCGCCCCTACGAGGATCAGATGGTCCCAAGCATCACTTCTTCCCTTTTTAGAGCGGAAGAGGAAGAAACTTCTTCAGATCTTCGAAATACAACAGGAGATAGCAGGGCTGAAGTGCCAATCAATGCAAATATACGTCAAAATGCAAGGGCAAGAGAAACATTGAACCAACGGATGTTGCAGGCTGTCCAAGGAAATACCCTAGTACAGAATACTGCAGTGGAACTGAGAAATGATGCTGAAGATTCTACAGCAGAATCTTCAAGTAGTGGTAGTAGAAGAGAAAGGGATGGAGGTGTAGTTCCAGTATGGTCTCCTCCAGCTTCTAGTTACTCAGACCAAATTGTAGGAGATGAAAATGGCAGAGGAGCTGGTACATCCTACTTGCAGAGGCATCCTCAATCTCACCAGCTTATGAATTGGAGGCAGCTACCTCAGACTGGGTAATTACTAAGTTCTATTTAATCTTACACTGCGCCTACTGAACAACTTCATTTCAACTTAGGAGGCTTTTATGTCCCAAGCATTTGAGGATCTTCCGTTACGTGATACATTATTATAATTAATATTTTGATAACAGGTAATCCATATCGGATTTAAGCAGAGTAGCAGAGTTGGAGAATTCAGCCGCGGCTCACGTTTTGGGAAACTGGGATGATGAAGCTTCATTAGGCAGGCATCTGAAGTGTACACTCACTACCCCTCTCGGCAGTCTTGACATGATTAACGGCTGGCTTCAAATGTATATGAAATTTTTAATTCATGCGGGCAGATCATCTCCTGCCGCTTTTGCTTTCTTGTAAAATATGTGTAGCTTAAACCGTCATAGGACGTCTATCCCTTGAGAAACAGAGGTTTATGCTCGTCATTTTTCTATCAAGGTATGCACAGCCATTAGTGAATAATCGCGCTTCATTTATATTTTATACCCACACGCACGCTTGCACGCATAAAAGAAAGTTAATGAAAAATACATCGTTTTCAGCTAAAAAGAAGAAGAAGAAAGAATTACATAGTTACTGCCTGGATGCTTATACCAAAAAAAGGAGGGACATTTGGTTAAAAGTCTTTGTTTAAAAATTTAATTGGTTAAAAGAACGATGTAACTATAATTCATAAGTATAGTTTTTTATTGGTTGTGTGCAACATATTATCAAAGATGCGCAACAATGAAAGAAAATTTATAGTTATAAATATAGTTGTATATACTCAAATTTAAGTCTTTTTAACTAATTAAGTTTTCAAACAGGAAATTTTTTTATCAAAATTTTCAACAAAAAAAACCTTTTTTAAATTTCATCACTTATGTTGTGGATTTTTTTTTTTGGGTATAAACTCGAGTTTTCTCAAGTAAAATTAACTTTTGTCAGGGTAAAAATGTTATAGTTGAAGTCTTCTTAATAAGTGTGTAGGGTTTGAATTTGTGTTTTCTTCTTTACAAGAATGAAAATGCTAACTAGCCTAACAATTGTGGCATTGTTAGGAATGCCTAAAGGAGGAAATGTGCCTGAGTGATGGCTTTACAAAGGAAATTAAGACCCGGACTGGGGACATGCACTGACACTGTGCTTGATTGATGGTGGAAATTGCTTCGCGAAGCCTGGAGAGATAAGGCGGAAAAAGGCATGGATTCTAGCTTCCTCTTGCCGTGCAGGATAGAGAATCAAGTGGGCTTAGTGGGAAAGGGAAAGAATCCAGTCTCTCAGCTCTCTTGAGGAGGATTGACTTTCTGTTCTCTTTAGTGTAACACTCTTCCCTCTGTTCGGATTTCCTAAGTCAATATTGCGTATTAATCCCCGAGGTCCCAGAAAAGATAGGAATTTCAACCTTAGTTGCTTCTTTCTAACTGCCTTCAGAATTCTTCTTCGCCACTAGTGGCAACGAAGTTCTTGGTAATTAACAAGGGTATCGGAAGATCTCCACTCATTTCATTCATTCAGTGCCTGCGGTGAGGCGCAACCCACAACAAACAAAGGGGGAAAGCTTGCTTGCTGTAGCCCTATTTTAGTAGACTAGGCTTGGTAAGCCAAAGGCCTGCCAGTGACAAAGCAAACGGATCTTCCGTTTCACACGTATGCTCTATCAAGCCGTACAAGTCATGGAGAAAAACCATAGACCTCTGTGCGACTGAGTTAACGCTCCTCGCAAATAGGGGTGAGTATTCGGTTTTTC
The DNA here is from genome assembly GCF_004799145.2 of Neltuma alba. NCBI lineage: Eukaryota > Viridiplantae > Streptophyta > Magnoliopsida > Fabales > Fabaceae > Neltuma > Neltuma alba. The sequence goes on along the minus strand of NW_021636261.1, from coordinate 195,640 downwards.
GGTTCGGTTATCGGTGATAACCGAACTAACCGAATAACCGAATAAAGTAAATTTTAAAAACCGAACCGAAACCGATTAACCGAACTAACCGAAACCGAATTAACCGAAAATTTCGGTTCGGTTAACCGATTAACCAAAATATATAAATATGAAAAATTATTTTAAATTAAAAATAATAATAAAACACAATTACAACTATTAATTAATAAATATTTCATGATTCAATGTGATTTATTATAATAATATTTGTTATAACCATATTTATTGAATATAAATATATTAAAAAAGTTCACATATACCCACCTATACATTTATTATAATAATATTTATTAAATATAAATATATGATATATTTATTTCGGTTATTCGGTTATAACCGAAATTTTTTTCTACTAACCGAACCGAACACCAAAACCGAATTATTTAAAAAATAAAAACCGAATATATAACTGAAAACCGAAATAACCGAACCGAAAAACCGAAATTGAATTCGGTTCGGTTCGGTTTTCGGTTGCGGTTCGGTTTTGCTCACTCCTACTCGCAGACATACTGACAGCTGGGGACAATTTGTGAACACACAAGAATCAGATACCATGGTTCAAAATGAACGGAGAGGGGGAAAAGGGAAATCAGCAGTGATGTTGCGAGACATGCTTGATTTGTATGATGTAATGTCCCCAAGTCACAACATTCTATGAGTTGCATCATTTTTGTTGTAGTTTATTCCTGGTGGCCTATGAGCTCCCACACGAGAGCCTTAAGATGACTCGTTGAACTCAATTACTGAGTCCCCACCACCCCAATGTCTTCTTGCCCATCATACAACACCCTGAGACTAGACGAGAATTGCATTTGTACAGCAAAGTTTACTTCAACTGTAAGAAATTGTTGCGTGTATTACAAGACAGGGCTGACAAGTTTGAATGGAAGTTTGCTATCATCTGCCGCGGCTATACACTGTAATAGCCACTACCCAAATTTGCCTTTTTTGGGTGTCGAGGATTCTTTCGAACGACATTCTGTTGATGCTGTAATTTTCAACCAAGCAACATGTAAATTGTTTAAATTTGATCAGTACGATTTACATTTTAATATTTTTGTTATTTTAAAAGAAAATTAAGTGTGATGCGGAATGAAGAGTCTCATACATGCTGCAAATCCAAATACATTCAAGAGAGTCTAAACCCGTAAACTGCAAATCACATGCCCATTTACAACAACAATGGAGAAGCTGAGTCTTGACTTTGATTTGGTGATCAAGTCCTGACACATTGAGTTACAAATGGTTATATTACCACTTCAAAGAGCTTATTTTGATACTGGTTTACAGCAAGCTATGCCAATCTGATCAGGAAAGTTCACCACTCTAGATTCATACGTATTAGGAATCCCTAGTGGAATTCTAATTTAGTCGTATTTATAGTGCTTGTCCACTCCAACAGAGACATCCCAAGTGCAACTCATCCCTTTTGGGAACACAACCAAATCACCAGCACCAATCTCAACTGCTTCATTTGACCCACTGGGTGTCACCTTCACTTTCCCTTCCAACAGATAGCATGTCTCTTGGGCTTCAAAAGTCCATGGGAAATTGCTCGGGGGACATCCCCACCTGTATGCATCAAAACATTATCAACAATCAGAGATACATTCAAGCCTGACAATGCTCGAATTTGAGTCACCAAAAAAAAAAAAAAAGAATAATAATTATGTGGAGAGCTTTACTTTTCAAGAGTATGAACTTTTTTCGCCAGTTGATACACTGTTATCCTCATCTTACTAAATAAGGAATTAGAGAGAGAATTGAGTATTCTAAGAAGACCAGTTGAAAATAAATTTTAACTGTATCCTATGTTTTATCCTTCAGTTGTCCTAAGGAATGGACTAATCTTCAGTTGTCCTATTAATATGATGAATTTTCCAACGAATGCATTCAGTTTACAAGCCACTAGGCTAGACAATCTCCAAAGCATGATTTCAGAAGCACTTTTTTACAAAACGAGACAAACTCCTCCACATATTTATTTTGTAAACCGTAAAAGCACTTCTGAAGTCATGGTATGGTTTCTATCCAAACACCCCCTAAAACCACTACGAATATGGGAAATGGGAAACATTTTCCAATCCCTAATTCCAAAAGCCAATTTGTTAGGGTTTTAAAAACAGACTTCAAGAGATAGAAAAACTTTCAAGTCAAGGAACCCACACAACTTAATAGTGAACAAGAAAGAGCAGGATGATACAGAAATAAGCTTTACTAATCAATGCCTAAAATCAAGTTGCGAGATTTTGACCTCAGGTTCCAATCCCTAATTCCAAAAGCCAATTTGTTAGGGTTTTAAAAACAGACTTCAAGAGATAGAAAAACTTTCAAGTCAAGGAACCCACACAACTTAATAGTGAACAAGAAAGAGCAGGATGATACAGAAATAAGCTTTACTAATCAATGCCTAAAATCAAGTTGCGAGATTTTGACCTCAGGAGGGTTATTCATTGACCCAACATGAAGAAAAGCACAACTTTCTTTCCTAAAGCCAAATCACACAGGCCAATACATTAGGGATTTTCCATGCAACAAATTCGATTCCCAGCGAATGAAACATGTGTAGATACTTAAGACATATAACATAACGAAGGAACAAAAAAAGAGGAAGAAGATGAAGAAATGAGAGTTACTTGGGCCATTGCTTAACGCCAAGTTGTGTAAGTTTATCCTCAGGAGGATTTCTTTCTACCTTGATTCCTAATTTCTCCATCGTCATGCTTTCAGCTCTTACTGCCACAACACTCCTCGCTGAAGGAAAACGAAGAGAGTGTTTGGTTCCTGCAAAAAGCCAGGAGTGGTTTGGCGATATACCCACACAGGCCATTGTAACAAAGCGAGAAACTTCCGGGAACTTGGGCTTGGATTCACAACTCCCAGCAATCATCATGTAAAGTTAAAGTTTATAACTTTGCTTAAATTTTTATCCTTTTTTATTGTTTATTTATTTTTTGGGCCCGAGTCATGCGTCTTTAATTTGGATCACTCATTTCTCATCTTTAGCAGTTTCGGGAGAATGAAAGAAGACCGGAATTTGATTTGTTAATGCCATTTTCCTCTGATTCTCATAAATTTTTGTGACTTCAAATTTTAATCAGACGTCTTTTTTCCTTCAGAAAAAAATTATTTACGCTAATTCTTTTGTCTTTTTTTCTTTTCCTTCTTCAGCCTATGTTCACAAACTTACCTATCAAAATACGTGGCCGAAAGACAAACACTATTTGTCAAAATGAATATATATATATATATATATATGACTTATTCTGGCAAAAAAATATATATGAAGAATTATTTGGGGCCATCAAATCGGTTCTATGTTATGGTATACAAAAGGTTCTATTTCTTTTCTTTTTTTGCCAACAACAAAAAGTTCTATTTTACAGCATCTATTTTATGCATATTAAATGCTCCCTCAGCAAATAAATATAAAACTTGTTTTGTAGTGTAAAGTACACTACAAAATAAATCTTATATTTAAGATCAGAAGACTATCATAATTTAATTATCATCAAATCGGTCTTTCATGTATACCAAAAAAAAAAAAAATCGGTCTTTCATTCCTCTGTCAAATAATATCTTAACTAGGAAGAATCATGATGACGAGTAACCAAGCTTCATTCACCGTTTTTTTTCCCTTGTGGTCAGACAAGTTTCATCCATTTTACAACAAAGTCCTCGTCGAATTTTAACCGTCTGCATCCAACAAACAACTGTGCGACTCACGTTAACAAAAAAGGAAAAATCGTAAAAAAAAAATCTTGAAAATAGAAAATGACAAATAAATGACTCATTACAACGTTAACATTAGTTTTGACAACAACAATTAATAAGTAAATGACAATAACTTTTGTGAACAGATGTCTGTATACAATTTTGTAATTTGCAAGGTCTTTTTTTTGAGATTTTTCCTCAACAAAATACAGAATGAAAAAACAGGTAGAAAGAAAAGTAGTTTTATATCCATTCAAATTCTTTTTATTTCATTCTATTTTTTTAAAAAAAGTTACATGATATATTACCAGGAAAAATCACAATATGTTTTTATCAGTTTCATAAATACAACAACAAATTTTATCTCCCTAAGTAGAGTCAGATGCATGAATTGTGCCCGTGTGTGAGATGATGTCAATTCTCTATATCAAGAACATTAAGCAATGAGACAGAAATTATGTTAATGAGGAGGATATACACATAATAAAGCTAACCAATCATAATTAAAATTATGTGGGAAACCATAGACAACATACATTAGCCTTATCAAATACATCTATCATAAGGTTTTGATTTCTCTATAACAACCTTGCATTTTGCATCCCTTCTCCTCACCTGCAAAACCAAAGCTACAGTTATGATATCACAAACCTTGCATTTATCATCATAAGGTTTTCTTATTTCTCTAACACAGTATTGAAGGATAATATTATGATCCAGAATCAAGCAAGTACACAGCACATTCATTTTAGTCAAAAAACATCTTCCACATTCCAACTAAGATTACCTCAACCTGCGGACTCTTTCCTCGAAGCAACATATCTACACTTTTGTCTGTCTGCAAAAAGTCAAAGAAAATATGAAACAAACAAGATAAAACTTGCTGATGTTTAATCATTACCTTCTTTTCATCTCTGACAACAATAACAAAGAATAAAGAGTGCCTCTCTCTTGTTTTAATTTCAAACTAAAACTTTAGTTCAGCTACCATTACAATGCAATTTGTTGGTGTTGAAATATATGTAATTCATTATGCCCACACACTGTTTTTCTACAGGATTTGGAGGCAGAAAACCAGTAACGAAGATAAGGCTCTAAAGGAAAATGGATATTTATTGGTTACTCTAACAGGCTGAATTGACCTAAGGATCACCTTGATTTTCTTAGATGGTCTACAGATAGAAACCAAGTTTCAACCCAAGCTGGCACTTCACAAGTATATGTTTTCACTAATCAGGAGATTGATAAGTCACTAACAGTAGAAGATTAGTCCAATCAACACACCTGATGAGTAATCCAGTAGTGCCTGTCCCTCATCTCAATTAGGAAATCAAATGTTGGAGGAGCTTTCCTCTCAAGAACTGTCTTCTGACAATTTCTGAATCTGGCTTCTGCATCTCCCAAAGTAACTGCGTGTATTCCACCAATCTGGCAAATCCAGTGGAAGCAGATCTTGCCTATTAGAGTTGTACAGATTTCTTAATGACACAATCCCATGCATCAAGCTTTCTTTAACATGGACCACTCAATGTGAATTTTGGATGACTTAATTAGGAGCAGGTTTTCAAGAAACGTTCTAAGATGCTTATGAAACTCTCACATATCATGAAATATGACGCACCTCCAAGATCCTTCTAAACAATGTTCATCTCTATCATCAGTGGCGTTCATTCACAAAAGGAACATAAAACAAGCTCAGATGAAGATTTATTAGACAGAAGAAAAGATTACAAGGAATGGGGATAAGGTATCCTCACAGGAAAAAGAAATAAAAAGAAAATCATAAAGTCAAGGTGGGGATCAGGTATCCTCACAGGAAAAGGAAAAGAAAAAGAAAATCATAAAGTCAAAGACCCCCCTTTGAAGCAAACATGTGAAGGCCGAAGAGCACCATAGGGGAGTTAGGAAAGACATTATAAAGCTGCTTCCACCATGTTTTGAAGTCAAATTTAATAATGGAATAGACCACATAAATCAAAACAAATAAACGACCCTTGAATGGCTACATAAATTATAACCACATAATATTTAATGTAGCTCCAGCTTCCTGTTTATATCCAAGAACGTGACAATGGGGAGTCCAGAATAAATGAAAACAGTAACTGAGAACTCAACTCGTTAAAGAGGAAAGAAAGTCTCAGGTTGCTACTGGGAGAATCACAAAAAGAGGAAAACACACCAAATCAGAGAGAATAGGATTCTTCATGATATTCTCAAGAAGCTGTCCATGAGCAGTCCGATAAGCATGATTCCTCGCTCAGCAATTGACCGGCAAGCATGAGCTTCAGCTTCTGTGCCAATTTCATCTACTACAATCACCTCAGGCATGTGGTTTTCTACCGCCTCAACCATCACCCTATGCTGCATTGATGGCTCAGGCACCTGCATTCTTCGAGCACTTCCTATTGCTGCATGTGGAATATTGCCATCCCCTCCAATTTCATTGCTGGTGTCAACAATTACCTACCAGTTTGGAAGTATTTTTCAAATGATGAGTTGAACAGAATATATTGTGAGTGAGAAAGAGTACTGCAAGATGCTAAAAAAGCAACACACCACTCTCTTGCGAAATTCATCTGACAGCACACGTGCAATCTCTCGCATAACTGTAGTCTTGCCAACCCCAGGCCTAAGAAAATCCAAATTATAAACAACCAAAAAATAAAAAAACTAAACCCTTGAACATAATACCTGGTAAATAGAAAATATAGATTTCCAGGGACAGGCAAGTTAATAGACTGTGATAAAATGACTTCCCACCATTTATATTTTCCCTCAACATATAATAAGAAAATCTTCAAATGAAGTCATCAGACTAAACTTTACAATTTGCAGCGCCAAACTTAGAGTCATCAAGTACTTGACATAAAAAATGACATATAATGAAATTTGAGTAAATATATATATTTATATATAAACATCCAATCAGATTTACTTCTTTGAAGCATCTAAGCATATCTTACTATAATGCTCGTTGATAGTGCGATTTACCTTCCAACAAATAAAATGCCCCTTCCATATTGAAGCAGGTCATACACCATGTCAATATGGCCATAGACTGCCCTTCCAACTCGGCATGTCAAACCAACTATGCCACCTTTCCTGCTTCTGATTGCAGATATTCTGTGCAATGTACCCTCAATGCCAGCTCTGTTGTCCCTCCCAAATTCTCCAACAGCTTCTTGAGCATGTTCCAACTCTTCCACTGTTACCTACATGCTTCTTAAATGGTCACAGAACCCTTTGAAGGTTAATTGTCTCAAAATTAATACATATAATGAATGACAATTCAGGAAAAAAAAATTCTTATTTTACTCTGCATAGGAGACTTCATATAAGTAGATAATGGAGATAAATAAAAAGATTGAATCCAAATATGAAAGCCAAAGTATTATTCAATCCTAATAAATACGACCTTTGGTCTCAAAAGTGTTTTGTTACCTCAGTATTCCTTATATATTCCCCTCCATCCTGGCCAAGATAACGTGCTTCTGGAAAACGACCCAAATCCAATATAACCTGATAAATGAAGGCAGCAAATTATAATGGATTGTAGGCCTATGGTTCGCATCGAATTAACCAAGCCTTTCTGCATGAGCAAGCCTATACAACATCTACCTGAACACTGCAGTTAAATTAAGAAAACGGGGGACGGATATCAAACTTAAAATTGTGTAGTTAAAACAAGTCAGGTCTCATATATAACATCGACCTGAACATCTTAAGAGAAGTTCATCCTCTTATAAAATTTCCACAAACAAGAAGAGTCATCACGCCAAAATCTAGAAGAGTAAGGAGCACCTCTTTAGAGGTTCTTTATGAAAGCATCAGAAAAGAACGTGACAGAAAGTTTTGAAGAAAATCAAGACCCAATGGAAAAATCAAAATCAATTGCAAATGCTATAATCTGCCAGGAGGATAACTTTTGCCAATCCCAAAGAGGATATTGATTGGAAGTTTTTAGAGTGTTTCCAGAGAGAAAGGATGACGCTAAAACCAACACATCTCACCTCCAAAAGTTCATCCCTCTTAACTTCGTTTAGGAGACTGTCATGCAAATCAGATGGAAGGACCTGCAAGAAAGCCGAGCTAGTCATATTAAGTTCATTAGGAACGCAACTCATTAAGAACAAGATATCAAAAAAAAAAAAAAAACACCACATATAAGTAAGAAATCGGAAATCTTTAGCAGTCATAACATCCAAGTCTTAGTGTTCATGTTGTAAAACAGAAAAGTGACCAAGTAATACTTATATCTCATCTCCCCCCCCCGGGGGGGGGGGGGAGAATAAACCAACTCTAAAAATTCCACGCGCATTTGAAAGAAGGGAATGCTGTTTGAGAAAATTACCTGTAACAGAGCTTGCAGATCGTCCTGCGCAAATGAACAAGCATGGTCTGATGATGAAGCCCCACAAATGGCTATGCCAGCAGCAATATGCTGATAGGTTCGCATTTGGAGACTAAAACTCAATTTCTGTGATGAAAAATGGTATCTTTTGAGTGGCGTAGGGCTTGAATTCTTCAAACAAGTTGACAAATCCGCCGGCAATAACGACGTTGCACCCATTTTCCCTTCTACTGAGTTTCTCTCGCTCACGGTGTGCAGCTAGCTAGCTAGCTGCTACGGCCCCAGCTTCCCCTATCCGAATTCTCAAAGACAGATCCTGATATTTATACGTTTTTTCTTCAACTCCTTTCATTTTTTCCCTGGTATTTGGAAATATTCCATCAAACTCAAGTTTTTTACTTAAAAAATCTTGATTACTTAGTCATAATATCGTATGGTGACTATGATATAATTTGAGTTATTATAATACTACTATCAAAATTCTTCACGAAGTCAATATGTTCTTTTTTTTTTTGGTTCAAGAATTGGCTTTTTTTTTTTAATGAAAACTGTATTACACCAAAATCAGGTCCGAACAACAAAAGAGGACCTAAGTCCTAACAACAAACTCCTCCTCTTCATGCAAAAAAGGAGGGGGTTGAGCAATGATACAAAAATTACCCTCCATAAAATGGGAGGACTTGGCTAAGGTATCCACTATTCTTAAATTTTCCCTATAAGTGTGTTGAATTTGAACATTCCAGTCCCGGTAGAACAACCACCTGTTGTCGTCAACTACATCTCTAAAAGGGTGGTTACTAGCACAACCTCTAATAATTAGATTAACAGCTTCTATACAGTCGGTTAACAAAAGGATGTTCCTGAAGGCTTTATCCCAGCACAAGTTAAGTCCATGGATGATGCCTATTAATTCTGCAATCGCTGGGGGCACCTTAGTAAGTTTGCATTTGAACCCCGTTAACCACTTGCCTTCCTTGTCCCAGATAACTCCTCCGCATCCGCTGTCTCTGTTTGGCAAAATTGAGCCATCTATCTCAAGCTTAACAATTTCCTCTTGGTATCCGCAAGCCACCTGGTTGGGCCCTTGATTATAGCCATGAAAGTTCGAACGCCGTATGAGATCGTGGTCCCAACAGGCCCTGAAAAAGCTAGAATTTGGGCTTTGGTAATCTGCAATGAAAGTTGGGTCAAAAATTTTGTTGCAACGGTCAACCCAAATGTCCCAATAGATATACCCAAACAGATAAGCCCATGATATTTTCTTCATGTGCTCTTGCCCTGCTTCCTTTTCTAGATTCCATTCCACCCAGTCTCGTCCGTTAATGCTGAAAAAACTATCCCAAAGATCATGGGAGATCACTCTCTGCCAATGTTGTCGTGCATTAGTACAGTCTCTGATGAGATGCATACTTGTTTCCTCTGCATCACAACCAAAGGGACAAGTAGCGCTATCTGTTATGCCTTGTTGTCTCCTAAGGTCAGCTGTGTGTAGTCTTCCATGTGTGAAGAGCCATATGAAGGTTTTAATCTTCTCCGGAGTCTGCCATCGCCAAATCTTCTTCCATATACTATCTGCCTGTTGTTGAGTACCTACACAAAGAAAGGAATAAGCAGATTTAACAGTAAAACTACCATCCGAGGATGGTTTCCAAATGGTTTGTCCTGTCCTCTCTCCTCACAAGGGGGGTGTGCACACATAATCTTCTCAACTGTATCTGGGTTAAACTAATGGCTGAGTTTTCTCCAATCCCATTTGCCCCGTGGCGTAACATAGTCCCTCACTTTTTCTCTTGGGTCAACTAGACCTTCCCTTCCCGGGATCAGATCAATTAGGGGCATGTTCACCTCAGACCAATTGTCAAAGCAGAAGGAGCTATTTCTGCCGTCACTAATCTTCATGCCCAGACCTTTATTAAAACTCCCCCAGAGCTAACAGATGGCTTGCCAAGTAAGTGACGCATCAGGCATTTCTTCACATCAGGTTTCCTCTGCTCACCACAATTATACTTTGTTCTTAGCACTCTAACCCAAAGGGCATCTCTGTCGCATACTAATTTCCAGCACAATTTGAGGATGAAAGCTTCATTTTGTTTCCTTAGGTTTTTGAGGCCTAGACCACTCGTCTGTTTCTCCATGGTGACTTGCTGCCATGATAAGAGATGAATTCTCCTTTCTCCATTACCTTCTCCCCACAGAAATTCTCTACTGGTCTTTCCTAGATCATCAGTCAGCTTTTTCGGTAGAAGGATAGTTTGCATATAGTAGGAGGGCAAAGCAGAGAGAACAAATTTTATCAAGGTAGAACGTCCTGCTAGATTCAACAGTTTCTTTTTCCATCCAGCTAGTCTCTTTTGTGATTTTTCTGCGATTGGGGCAAAGACAACATAAGAGGCTCTTTTATATATTAGTGGTATACCCAAGTATTTGCCCAGGTCACCTGTAAGGCCAACACCCATCCTCTGGCTAAGATCTCTAGCACAAGAGAAGTGAACATTATTGGAAACATATATCTTAGTCTTGGTTCTATTCATTTTCTGACCGGAGACCATACAAAACTGATTTATGCAATCAACCATTGTGTCAACTTTCCAAGAACTAGCTTCTCCAAAAAGAATTAAGTCATCCGCAAAGAAAAGATGGGAAATAGGAGGCCCTATTGAGTTAAGCTTGATTAGCTCCCATTCTCTGTCTTCAATAGCATCTTTTATAATATGACTCAGTCTCTCCATGCAAAGAGTGAAAATATAAGGGGATATTGGGTCACCCTGTTTGATTCCCCTGGAAGCCTGAAATTCCTCTATTGGTTCCCTATTCCACAATACTCGAAAGGAAGCACTGCTTATACAAGCCATGATAACCTTGCAAAGTTTTTCATCTATGCCTGCCAGTTTGAGGGTATCGTAAATGAATGGCCATTCCAATCTATCATAGGCTTTCTCCAAGTCTACCTTAACTGCTAGCCAGCCTTTATTACCCTTTTTCCTTCTCATCGAATGTATCACTTCTTGAGCTATGATGATGTTATCACTGCTTTGTCTTCTGACAATAAAACTGCATTAGTGCCCTTCCACTAGTTTTCCCATAATGGTTCTTAATCTCTTACTGATCAATTTGGTGATGACTTTATAGCTTACATTGCAGAGGGAGATAGGTCGAAAGTCCTTCATTTGTTCTGGCTTGTCTAGCTTTGGTATAAGGACAATGTTTGTGGCATTTACCTCTTCAACTCGTTTTGGGTCTTGAAACACATCCTTAACAAGCTTGCATACATGTGAACCAATGCTTGGCCAGAATTCATGATAGAAGAAAGCTTGAATTCCATCCGGTCCAGGGGCCTTGAAAGCTCCTATATCGAAGGCTGCTTCTTTGATTTCATCATCTATAACATCATCCGAAAGTAGAGAAATCTCACTCTCATTTAGAGGGGGAAACTGTGAGAAGTGATTAATTGATTCCTGTGTTGCAACTCACTGCTAAATAGGGTTCTGTAATAATTGAGAGCCATGCTCTTCAGAGAATAATGATCAAAAACCCAATCCCCTGCAGCATTTTGGAGTCCTTCTATGCAGTTCCTTTGTCTTTTAATTATGGTTGACATATGAAAATACTTACTGTTCCTGTCTCCATATTTCAGCCAGTTGCACCGGGACTTTTGGAACCAAATAAGTTCCTCCTGAGCAAGGACCTTATTGTACTCTTTCCATAGTTCTATTTCTTGTTGGTAAAGGTAGAGGTTGTCTTTTCTGTTGTGGGCTCTTTTTACTCCTTCCAACCTTCCCAATATATTTCTTTTTCTGTTTAGGATGTTCCCCACAATGTTTCGGTTCCAACTCTCGGCTTCCTTAGTGAACCTTTGAATATTTTCTCCCCATTTCGAGTGTACCCAAGACTTGTTCACAATTTCATTAAAGCCCTCTTCAAGGACCCAGGCTGCTTGACATCGGAACGGATGCTTATATCCTCTATTAGTACCATTGGTCGTATTCTTGATGAAAAGAGGACGATGATCCGATCCATATTTCAACAGGTGATGTATTTTAGTGAGGGGGAATAGGGTGTTCCAGGCAGTATTGGAGAAACCCCAATCCAGTTTCTCTTTCATGCAATTATGTTCCCAGGTAAAGTGTTCCCCACATGTTCAAGTTCTATCAGCCGAGCCTCATGATACAATTACTGAATTGCCTCATGGAGATGAGATTCGGGGGCGATCCACCTTTTTTATCATTTATGGATAAATAAGCATTGAAGTCCCCAACCACCAACCAGGGTTCCTCAATAACATTGCTAATGTTAATAAGATCCTACCACAAGGTCCTTCGAAGCATTTCGTTCGGTTCTGCATAAACACAAGTGAGGAAAAACTTCTTGTTTTCTTTTCTGTGATAAGCATGAACGTGTACTAACTGAGTGGTAGAAAATTGATAGTCAATCTGAATCACATTTTCATTCCACAACACCCAAATTCCCCCCGCATACCCTATAGCTTCAAGTCTGATCCAATTCGTGAATCCCAGGCGATAGATAACTCGATTAGCCTTAACTCCACTAATTCTAGTTTCATGTAAAACCATAACATCAACAGAATTCCCTTTCACCAAATCTCTAACTCTTCCGGGGAAGTTCTTTGAGGCAGTGCCTCTGCAGTCCCAGGAAATTAAATTCATAAGTAAACAGAAGAGATAAGATCGAAGAGTACTTATCTCAAGTAGTCTTCGTTGTTTCCATCCTTCTGTCCCTTGCGTTTGCCTCTTCCCCATTGTCCACTGTCTCATACCACAGGTCATTTGCATCTCCACTTTCTGAATCGAATTGGAGTTCTCTAGCTAGTTGTCCAGGGTCCGGAGGTTTATTCAGTTCGATGTTCGATGTTATTTCCTCCATAACTCTGTCATTTTGCTCTTGGTTCTGACTGGATAGCTCTTGTGTTGCTATGTTTCCGCCCCTGTCTTCTTTTGTCTCGTCAACTTGTATCCTTCTTTCATTTATCTGTTTTTTATCGCAGCCCATTGCCTCTAGAGAGCCCATAATTATTCTGTGACTTCTCACCGTGGGCTTCCTTTTTAGTTTGGGGGATAGAATCTTGGGCCTTGTTAGTTGTCCCCTTTTCCTACCCACCTGCGTTTTGCTTTCTGAAATGGGCTTGGTCTCCTTCGGTCCTAGGATTTTAAACAAAAATTGATGGTTTGTCTTTTCCTTCTCTTTTTTCCTGCCGTTTTCTACTATATCTCTCTCTTCACTTCTCACATCAACAATATTTTCCTGCCTCATGCTGCAGTCCCCTTTTTCGTGTGTACTGTTTTCAAAAGTCTGACCTCTCGTGCTGACTGCAGGGCTTACTGATGCTCTCTTTGGCTTTGCTACTTTCTTCCTCCATTCTGTACCCATTACCTTATTTTTGCTAGGCTCTTTCTTCTCTGCTGATGGGACATGGTTGACCTCCTCTTGCAAGACCTCAAATCTAGTACCCAGGGGTTTCGTCTGATCTCTCTCCTTGCCCCTTATGCTGCCACTTTCCTTGTTATGTTGCTTTCTCTCTGTTTCAGATCTTTGAGCATGCTGCCTGATTGGACATTTCACTTGCATCTAGTCCCCAAACTCCTCGTGATGCGTGATCCCCAGCGTGCTGATCAACGGTTGCTTCCTGGCATTTCCCGTAGCTTCATTTCCAGAATCCGACACTGGTGTGTTTTGGTTCGCCGAGGTGTTTTCTAGGTTTCCAGTCTGGTGATGCGAGCATTTTTCTTGAGTGTGGCCATATCTGCCACATTTGAAACAAATGGCATCTAATCCTTCATACTCAACAGTGAATATCTTCCTCCTCAAAACGAACCTGGACTGAAGTTTCTTATTTAAGTCAACTTCCACGCTTACTCTTGCAAATTTTCCTCGCTCCACCGCCACTCTGCTGTTGCTGCAATGAGCCAGAGTATTTGTATCGACTTTGAGAGCTCTTCCTATCAGGTTTCCCAGTTCCAACATACACGCTTCATCATAGACGTAAATGGGAAGAGTTGGAACTCTTACCCAGGTCGCTACTTTCCTCACTCTGTTACAATAGGGATTAAAATTAGGACTCCACCACTGTATAGCGAGGTAATGTCCTTGAATAAACCATGGTCCCTCAAACAATAGTCTCCTTCTTAGTTCTTTGACTTCTGTCCGAAAGATGAAGTAGATATTTGGGAGGTCAATTATTTCGAAGTCTGACGATTTTAGGAGCCAAGAATTGGCTTTTAATGACAGTTTACTTTCCATTTCTTCCTTATTCAAAAAAAATAAAATTTCCTTTTCTTTTACTGTGCGCAACTGCGCATTGACCAGAAAGTGATCTTCTTGGATGAATGATGAATCAGCATGCGAATTTATTTTATCATTCAAGATGATAGTTGATGGCCAAAAGTAAAAATGAAAAAAATATGATTTATAGTTTATTTGTGGTATTATATTTTTTTCACATAATCAAACTGTTAGTAAGTTAAAATTTCTTTGGACTGAATTATTAAGTCAAAATCTTAAAACAAATTGTAAGTGATAATGATTTTGTTATTTCCAAGTAATAATATTTTTATTACTAAGAGAATATAGTATAAATTTTATTTTTAATAAGATAATAAATATATAATTTCTAAATAAATTATTCTTGAAGAAAACCTGTTTTTTTTTCCCGGAAATCGGATCCCAGCACACCCTACTCCCTACACACAAAGAATTGCATTAGCAGCTTTGTCCGGGAAATTGCATTTGTCTGAGGTTAAAAGATTCGATTTTCATAGGCTGACCTTCTTGAGCTTCTCGTCGGCGGCTACCTTCCACCCATCTGTTGGGAGATCTATCTGCGCCGGTGAACATGTGTATAGCTTTAAGGTATGCCTTCCCTAAATATGTTCACTTTCTTCCATCTCTTATCCTTCTCTCATTCCCTTATTCTCTCAATCTTAAGTCCCAACCTTATTCCCAAACCCCATTTGCAAGTAACGTCGACGACGCCGTTGCTTCATTCAATCGGTTGATATGTATGCGTCCCCCAACTTCCCTATTCCAGATTACTAAGATTTTAGGATCACTTGCAAAGAGTAAACATTATCGAACTGTTATTTCACTTTCTGCACAAGCCGAGCTCAATGGATTCACGCATGATTTTTTTACATTGAGCATATTGATCAATTGTTACTGCCAGGTGGGTCAGTTGTATTCTGCTTTCTCAGTGTTGGGAAGGATTCTCAAGATGGGTTTTCAACCGAATATCATAAACTTGACTACACTGATTAAAGGACTCTGCATTGGTAAGAAGGTTGGGGAAGCAGTAGACTTTCAGGAGGAGTTATTGGCCAAAGGATTTCAGTTAAATGAAGTCAGTTATGGAACCTTAATCCATGGGTTATGTAAAGCAAAGAGACTAAGATCTGCCATTGAATTGCTCGAAAAGATGAAGGGGCTTGGAATTAAGCCTAATGTAGTAATGTATAACACAATCATTGATGGTTTTTGTAAGGAAGGGCAAACATGTGAGGCACGTGATTTGTGTTCTAAAATGACTGGTTGTGGAATTTTACCAAATAATATTACTTACAACTCACTTGCCCATGGTTTCTATAGTATGGGCCAATGGCGAGAAGCTACTCAATTGCTCCTTGAAATGGTATTGAAAGACATCAAACCCGATGTTTATACCTTTAGTATATTGGTTGATGCATTTGGTAAGGAGAGAAGGATCACAGAAGCTCAAGCATTGTTTGCTAGGGTGATGAAGTGTGGTGAGAGGCCTAATGTTGTAACTTATGGTGCTTTGATGGAGGGGTATTGTTTGATGAATAATGTCAACGAGTCAAAGAAAGTATTCAACAAAATGATCCAAAGTGGCTTGACACCTACTGTTGTGAGTTATAGTATTTTGATTAATGGACTCTGCAAGGCTAGTATGGTGGATGAAGCTTTGGATCTCTTTAAAGAAATGCATCAGAAAAACTTGGTCCCCAATGTTGTAACTTATAATACCCTTATTGATGGCTTATGCAAATCAGGAAGAATGTCATGTGTGCAAGATCTTGTACATGAGATGTATGCCAGTGGTCAAACCCCTAATATAATCACATATAATACCTTGTTGGATGCATTTTGCAAAAGCCAAAATCTCGACATGGGGATTCTATTAATTAAGCAAACTATTGACCAAGGTATTTGGCCTTGCAAGTACACATATAGTATACTTGTTGATGGTTTGTGCAAAGGTGGTAGACTAGATACTGCACGAGAGATTTTTCAATGCCTTTTGATCAAAGGCCATCATCTAGATGTTTGTGCATTTAACATTATGATCAACGGCCTTTGTAGAGAAGGGTTGCTTGATGAAGGTATGACCTTGCTTCAAAAAATGAAAGAGAATGGCTGCCTCCCTGATTTAATAACATATAGAACACTTGTTCGAGCCTTTTTGGAAAAAAGTGAGAATGATATGGTGGAGAAGCTTCTTCTTGAAATGATTGATAGTGGTCTTCTAAAGCAATAAAACTAGGTCAAACACTACTTGTGTATATATTGTACTCATTGAAATTTGTCTCTAATGGCGAGCAAATGCTTGCTTCTTTCCGACCCAAATTGTTAGATTATTTAATGGGCAGAAAGGAGTTGAAGAAATTTTGTTGAAGTTATAGGTTAAATATATTTGTTGACTTCGTGTATATGTTACCCTTGATTATTGTTATTATTATTATTATTTGGTCTTAACATGAACTTTTTTCCTTCTTCCTTCATGTTTCATTTCTAATTATTTATTATCTTTAAGGCATCACAGTTGTTGCTCATGAATTAGCATTTTTGCTTTTAAATTTTAGCTGAAATAAAGTTTTCTTGAATTAAATAATCTAAAATGATAATGACTTGCAGAATATTATGGACCACATGAAAGTTCTTTTATTTGTTTTCCAGCTAATAAGACAATGCCTGAATAAGCATAATTAAAGGTGTAAGAGTGTGCATTCCAAATGCTTGTTTCTTTTAGCTTACTACATAGTTTTTCTTTGGGTCTTCATTCAAATGTCCTTTAGGTTAACTATCATGAGTCTGAAATGCTTGAGCCCTTGAGTCTCCAATGTTATTGCTTGTACCTTTCTTATTTTTATAATCAACCACAGGAGGCTTATCAACTTGGGAATGTGAGTGTCAATACCATAATTTAGTTCTTTGATGCAATTTAAAATGTGCGCAGTGGCTTGATCAGAATTTTTGCCTAATTATTGGCAGATATCATGTTGTATTATTTTATGGTCTTCTATATATGCACTGCGTAAAATTTTCTGCCATTGATGAATTTCAGAGTTCCTTGGCATACTAACTATTGAAAAACTGGTTTTAGCACATAACTGTTTTCATGAGCATGCCAATGGAAACGTGTTATAAAAGTCACCTGCCAACCTTATTAGACAAGCTATTTTGCAAAATGTTTCTGACAAATATCATAAGTGAATGTATCAGAGGGATGACTGCTATCCTTGTTGCATAAACAAGATCTTGAATAGATGAGATTCTACATTAAAATTAGAAAAATGTTGACGCGGATTTATATGTCTGTTTTTTTTTTAGTACATAACTATTTTTACAAGATTTTAACTTTACTTGCTTTGGTTTTTAAGGGATAAAATTTTAAATTCATTCGACTTCAATATGAAACTTATCCCTCACCTTCCAATCACGTGTGGGAAAGAATTGGGGGGAAAAAGTTGGGGGGAGAAAGAAACAAAAAGAATTCACAAGTTCAAACACATCACTGCTAGGTGTTCTTTTTACCCTTTATTATACATTCAAGTAAGGGATCAAGTTATTTCTTTTATTATCATAGCAACTTACATGCACTCAAAGTGATGAAGATGGCATTGTTGTATATTCATAATCTTTTATCATTTTTTGATGGAATTCATGCAACAATTCTTAAGTTTATGAAACGAGCATGTATCATCATGATTATTATTTATTTTGACAAGCAGTGCAAGGTAACTGCAGGATTCTTTTAGAGAAAACCATAATTGTGGCAGAAGGCAAGACACTGGCGAAGGGTGTTTTCTGGTTGTTAACATTTCCTTTTTCATGCATCTGCTTTATACACTCTTTATTTCGTGATATCAGTATAACAATTATTTGACTTCATATATGCTTTTATTCATCCCATAAATGTGTTCAGGATACAGATTTACTGCAGATTTTATACAGCTTCTGGTTGTTATTTATATCGCATGTCCTTAAAGAAATGAAGCTGTAATCATGGATGCAGAATTTGAGTAATAAGAGTAGAACTAGTGTAATAAATGAGTGGTTTCTATGCAGCATCATTATAACTTTCAAGTCTTATGCAATTAAAATTAAAAGGATTGTGCGCAGTGCTCAATGAGTGGTAACTTATTCAATTTGGTACTTGTATGTACAGTTTAGATTATATACACGAACAAAGATTACATTGCCAAGAAATAGGAAATATTGATTGTTCAAACTTATCTGGGTATAGGAATCTGATATCTTTTAACCACTCACCACACTAGAAGGGTGAACAGTTAGGTACTCGTTGATTGGATGTTATCAAAAGTAACCTTAGTAGGAGCTTACAATTAGAGCTCCTAACAGGTTCCAATGTGAGGTGGATTGGCTGTGACGATATTGATGCTGTAAATTAAAGGGTTATATATACCTTTTTGGGTCAAACTGAAAGCAACAATATATATCCTTGGCTATTGATGATCATGACGCAACAACATATCTAAGGATTGGGTTGTTGACAGAGCACGATGGCGTCGTGTGATTCATGTAGCCGACCCCACCTAGTGGGATAAGGCTTGTTGTTTGTTTTTATTGATGATCATGACGGATACTAATTTGCTGAGTAAACAAATGTATTATTAATCTGCTGACTGATACCATGCATTCTTCCCAAAATTTGTCAGGTTTGATGATTAAAGTTGTTGGAATATTCCAGTTTGTTTAGTTTCCTTTAATCATGACTGCATGCGGCCTACTTTTCCTTTGTTTGCCATTAATTAGAATTGTCACTTCGGTTTTTGCAGATGTTAACAAGTCAATTTCCCTCATCGGAGCATAGAGATAAGTCACTTAAGAAGGTGGTAATTCTTTGATAGAGAAGCTAGCCAAGCTTCCGGCTCCATTTCCACTGCCGTTTTCACTCCTGCTATCTCTATCATTTGCAGTGCTAGGTCTAGTTTGAAAAACCAAAGACATTCATGCCAAGTTTTGTACAATTCGGGTAGATCGTTTTGTTCTGATCTCAAATTTGCTGCACAGATCTTCTCTTTATAAATTGGAGTCTTGCCAGCTATGATGAGCTATGTTACGATGTCAATATTTAAATGAGAAGTGAATCTGAGTCATGCACTATGATTCGAGAGATTATGAAGTGCATGCTAGTATACGTAATTCAGTGAGCCAGCTAGTTTACTGAACTCGCTGAACCATATGCAAACATAGACTTAGGAATAGGCCCAATGCTGCTGTGATACATACACCAAGATTCTTTATTCTTTCTAAAGTAGTGCCCATCATCTCTTACATGCACCAATCATGCCCTTCTTCAGATCAACTGGCAGAGAAGGAAAGAAAGTAATCAATATATATATACTACTCCGTCTTTTATTATAAGATCTTTTTAGCTAAATTGTGCGGTTTAAGAAAAATGTTAAAATTAGTTAAAAACAATTAATATGTAGCAAACGTAATTTTTTTCCAAATATACCCTTATATAAAAATGGCGAGATGTGAGAGAGTAATAATGAAATAAATAAATAAAGAGAATGTATTAAATGCATTAAACTAGGGATAAAATAGGTAATAATATATTAAATGTTCAGACAAACTCAAAAGGGATCTTATAAAAAGGGACAAATCTATTCAAAAAATCAAATCTTATAATAAGAGACAGAAGGAGTATATATTTTGGTGACCATTTTAGGAAAAAGATTGGGTTCACCCACGATCCAAGAGCAAAAGAACTAACCCTTGACTTCAACCCTATCCAGCGCCATAGCTTTGTTGGGATGGGGAGACATCCACGTGCGAAATCACAAAATGTTACGAGCTGAGGCCTCGGCTTTGAAGATACCTCCCCTAATGCCGCGACGTGCTCTAGAGTCGAACCTGCTTCCTTAGTGAGCATATCCAACTTTTTTGCCTGCTAAACCCATGGATGAGGAGTGATGATATGTTTGTTATGCTGCCTGATGTTTAGCTAGACAATGAAGAGGTGATTTGTTTCCTCAACTCTGTTCTCTCTTCTGTTTGCTTCTCTAGCACTTACCTTTTAGAAGCGGCTTGATGTAATCACATTGTTTCTGCATGGAGAAGGCTATGGGAAAGCTCGAAAGTGTACTGGGTGGTTTCCTTCATTCTTAGTTTTCATGGAAAACTTCTCATGCATGGAACCTTTCTTTTCCTTCTTTCTCAAGCCTCCAGTGTCAACACCTATTTGATTTGACTTATTTATTTTCATCTGAGATATGACCAGAAAAGCAGACTTTTAGGGTAATAGAATCTCAGCACCTAATGGAATATTTCCGAGGTCCCTTGCACATAGGGATACTTAGCCGAAATATTTAACCCAAGAGCTTCATCTAAATAAGATTTTATGGAATGTTTCTATCAGCTCTTCATGTTTCTGCTTGGTGTATCAGCTGACAATGTATTTCTCACTGCTCCTACAGCAAAATTGTTTGGCTGCAGGATCAGGCCGTTTTACTCTGGAGATTGTAATTTTATGCCACGATCTGCATTGCAGATTGCACTGTTCATGTGTAGCTTGTAATCTTGAATTGTTTAGGGAATTTAGAATTTTGAATCTATAAACCAACCCAGACTTTGACAAAGAGCCGTTCGGAGCCAATACATTAGGTATAATGACCTATAAAATTATATAAAATTTAAGTTTTGATGATGAAAAATATTAAAGAAGCTAACTTAATATGGAATAAAGTATTTTTAAGAGTTTTTACTGACAATATTCCACATTATTGTATATCATAGGAGAAATTGCTAACTATCTTATATTTAAAATTTCCTTTTGAAAAATTGATTTCAAGTTCCATACACTCATTCTTGCAAACAAGATTTAAACTTGAAGTTACTCAAAAATATATTTAAACTTTGTTGTTACTGTATTTTGGATTTAAATAAACACCCAATCCGTCCCTTACTGAGTGTGCCTCTATTTTTAACAAATTTTATATTATTTTTGTAATCTGTATTTAAATACATCGTGCATATTTCTGCGAATAAATCCAAATATTATTTGGCATCCACCCTCACCATGAGGGCCTAGATGCCCAGGTCTTCAACACCTTCGCCAATAGTCCAAATTGGATAGGACCATTTCTAGGACACATAGTCCCAAGTCCTAACAACTCCAAGGGCTCAAAAGCAACAGTACAAAGCCCCATAAATTACCGTGTCCCCTTCTGCTTTTTGTAATTTTGTTTCACTTTGCATATTTCCTAAATTAATACCCCTCCTCTTAATAAGTTTCAAATATCTAATTCACAGATAAAAAATAAATATTTAAAATTAGTTAAAAATAATAAATAGGTTAAAAATATAATTTTATGGTTAAATATGCAGTTATAATAAATAAAAAATAATAAAACTAACAAGTTGTTTGGTGAGGTGATAAGTAGCCTCACCCCATAAAGAAGAGAATACAAGTTTAAATTTTGAGAAGCGCACTTGTTGGGAGAGATAAAAAACGTTTGCGTTCCAAGCCTCGAAAGCAAATATCCTTAATCAAATGAAAAGAAAAAAAAGATGAAAGATAATATATAAAGAACTGTGACAAGAAGGTATAGCAAAGGAGAGAAAATAAATAATTAAAAATAAAAATAAAAAATGCATCAAATATTTAGACAAAACGTAAATTGAAACTTATAAAATAAATTATACCCCTCTCCAAATTTAAAACTTATAAATAAGACTAGAGGAATAATTATTACCTCTAGTTCTAAAGATAAGATCAAAATTATAGTGCAAATCACACTACAAACAAAATTTTATATTTAAAAGAGGAGGTAGTAATCAAATTTGATGGTCATCTTACAAATCAAGTTGGAGTTAGTTAGCAATTAAAAATTTAATCCAGATGAATCATTTAATTGATTGTTGATAATTCATAACTTGTTCATTGCAAATATAAAAAAATTACCAAGAGTGATCTTAAAACAAGATTTAAAAACAAAAAAAATCATAAGATAACAAAATAGGTTTTTTTAAAAAAAAAGAATTTAAAGAGCAGGAACTAACGGCGTAAAATTACAGGCAGACTTAAGCTCGTAATCTCTCCTTCACAAGGAAATATATATATGCCAATGGACTATAAGACACTTGGCAAAACAAGACAAGTTTCAGTGATACCGTCCCTCATAATAGGTTTTTGCATTTCAATATGCAAATGCTTCCAAGAGGCTAATTTGACAGTTGAGGCAGCTTCTCCTTGTAAAGGGAATCTTCCTTCATAAAGACAAAAAACTCCCATCTAACTTAACAAACTGGTAGTAATGGTTTGGCCAGAAAATTAAAAACAAAAACAAAACTACTGATAATGACATAAAAGTACTTTTCATTTTATTATTTAACTATTTCACCCCAAATGTTGGTTACAGTCAAAACTCAAAAGTAGCATTGTGGTTCTGTTTTAACCATTGCCATTGTTGTGTTGCTTTCACGAGATTCTATATCATAGAAGTCGAGACACATTCCATCATTTAAGGTTATCTTCTTTTGTTTTTTTTTTTTGGCCTTATCGTTTAAGGTTATCTTCAGAATTTACATGTGTATATTCCTTCACATTTATTTATTTATTTATTTAATATCCCTCAAGATGCATTTCATGTTGTGCTCCTAAATTATTGTTACAAATAATTTGAGCTGTAACAATGGTAATATCACTTACGATTATAAATCCTATTCTTTTTTTTTAATGAAATAGCCAAGTACATTATATGGAAAAGTAAATATATTAATCACATATAAAATAGCAGTGTGGCACCACACAACATAACTAACCTACATAAAAATTTACAAGAGAGAAAGTAAATATTGCAAAAACTAACAATTACCAAATTAAATTCCTCAACAACAGCTGCAAACCCAGAGGAATGCTACAGATGCTAGCTGTAAAGAGAGCAAAGAGCAGCATCAATTATTTTTGAAATGGTCTTTAAGCATCTAGAAAAAGTTTTTTAACCGTGAATTATGAAATACTCCTTTGGTCTTTAATATAAGACCTAATTATTGAGCTGATTTTGGTCCTAAATATAAAACTAATTTCTCATATTTATCAATTTTTCTTAAATTACCTTATGGATACTCTTTCAACATAATTAAGTAGAAGAGGGAAAGAGAATATTAAAAAAGATGATTATGGTATTTTAGAAAAAAGACATGTCATATTTCTTATAATTAACTAACTTCTTTAATCTAATCAAATTAGTTAAATAAGTCTTATATTAAGGACATGAGGGGTATAAAGTAAATATATAATAAAAATTTTATCTCGACTCATATAAAAATACTCATATTAAGTAATTTCAAACAAGCACCACATACCGTCAATACTTAAAACTAAAGTTGCAACTTTTTAAAGTAAAATAATCATTGATGTTCAAGTTATCACTTACTCTTAAAATCTAAATATAACTTTTCAAAAATAAAGTACTAATTTTTTGTAAGAATCAAATCATAATTTTAAAAGTAATTTTATGATATACAAAATAAGTATGTAAAAAAATTTATCCCAATTTGTATAAAAATATTTTTTAAAATGTTTTTTAGTATACCATTTCATAATTAATTTGTTTATGTCAATGGGGGTGTGTGCGCTCATTGGGCTTGGACTCGCAGAAGAACATGTGGAACTGTGTGAGAAACAAAATTGAACCGTTGAATTTGAAAAGCACTGATAGTGATGAGAGAGAAGGGAGGCTATTTGTTGGGGTGTCTGCGGGACCCACCTTCATCTCTGCCATCCATTCCTTCCTTCAAACTCCAATCAATCCATCGCATCATCACATATGATTTGTTTTTTTTGTTTTATTTTAAAAAGTGACCCCGTCCCAGTATATTGGTACAATGATTAAAATGAGCAATAACAATGGTAAATAATGGGGTTCCCTACAATTTTTTTTACAGCTATATTGATTATGTTACTGATTGTTGGTAGTAGGTGAATACTGCGTTTTGTCATGATTTTATCAATTTTATTAATATATTTTTTTAATTATATAGGTTTTTATTACAAATCATATCAAGAAAAAATTATATTGTTCATATTATGCTCCATATAATGTATGATCCCTGAGAAGATCTAAACATCTGCTTTTTTAATTACATATATTTTTAAGAATAAATTGATTTTTGGAGATTTTATTGATTGAATTACACTTAAAGAAAGATACATTACATATTATTGCTAGATCTTCCAATTTTATTGTCATGTTAATTAATTAACTCATAATCGATACTAAAATGCACACAGGGTGTGATAACATGATTACTATGATTATACTACCTTTGATTTTTAATATAAGACTTTATTTGATTTTTATTTTGGTCTTAGATATAAGATTTCAATCCACTTTGTCTCTTATATTTATGTATTTTTTTTCAAGATAGTCTTTGTAACAACAATAGTTCTAACAAATACACTTACTTAGTAATGATATTTTAGAAAAGACAATACTCATTTATTACAAATAACTAGCTTAATTTCTTTTCTTAATATTCTCAAATTAATCAATTAGTTTTTATAATTAGAATATGAGGTAGTATTGAATTAAAATTGAAGGAACAAACTTGTCACGACTTACTACATAATTTTTATACGAAAATTTAAAATTCAAAAGACAGATCAACATATAACAGTTCGCAATTTTTTTTGGGGGAGTACGAGGTACGATCTGCTTTATTTTTTTTAAGTATTTTCCACTGACAGTATCCATAATTGATGGTTAAAAAAAATTAGTAGAACTTGCAAAGAAAAAACATTGACTCAGACATTGATCTGTCAAGACAGGCAAATAAAATAAGAAAACATGATAACATTTTATTGTAACGAAGAAATCAAGAAATAGATTCCCTATTTGATTGGAAAAAAATAATAATAAATAATGACAACTATGTATGATCATGACAACAATTAATTAGGATGATTCCTTCAAATGAAATCTTGTCACTAAGTAACCATCCTTCTCAATTTCACATGCTGCCTTCATTTTATTACTCATGACATTAGGTATATTTTTGTTCCCATATAACCAAATCAATTAATTAATAATGTCATTTCAATTTTTGAACTAATTATTACTATAATTCATTATTTCTTCCTTGTTTGTTCTATGATATAGCCCTTGTTCTTTTACCAACCCTAGCTACTTCCTCCTATTTTATTTTGCAAACCACTCCTCACGGATTATGATGAAGTCAACAATGTGGTCGTATTATTTGGTAGCTTACTGTCTAAAAACAAGAAAATCAATATTCCATTGATATGAAATAGAGCACAAGTCAACATCTGGTTTATTTTCATAGACACAAATTATAAGTGAATTGTATTCAGTTTGTGCAAAGCTGATACATTTTATTTTAAGTAGGAGGACACTTATTTATTATTTTCATCTAGTTAAACATATAAATGTAATATTATTCTTATTTTCATATCATATCAAGTATAATTATTTGTTTTATTGATGTTCATTCTCTATTTTCCTCTCATTCTAGCTAGTAATAAATACATGAATATGTGTACATATCATAATATAATTAACATTAAGTTGTAGTATTCATAATATGCAGAGTATTGACATACTTAATTTTTTTTAAAATTAGCAATTGCATTGAAAAAATATTCATGAGTGTCGATTAACAACACGGCCGATTATTATGTCTCCTAAGTACTACCTCCGATCCTAATTATAAGAGCCAGTTGACTAATTTAAAGAGATTAAGAAAATAAGTTGAGTTAGTTATTTGTCCTAAATAGATGTTATTTTTCTTAAAATATTTTTACTAATTAAGTGTATTGACTAGAACTATCATTGTTAGAAGGACTACTTTGAAAAAAAATGTATAAATATGAGAGACAAATTGATTGGGGTCTTATATTTAAGACCAAAATAAAAATCAAATAGGATCTTATATTAAGAACCGGAGGCAGTATGTTATCAGAAGTTTAATTCTTGATCATTTTGTTAAGAAAGACGAAGCTCATTTATGTAATTTTTTTTACGCTGAAAAAATTAGTCTTTTGATAACAAAATGTCCATTTACAAGTTTGGATAACATTATATGTCTGTGATAGGTATATATGTATATATATAGTAGTATCTTTAGTCCAATTATAAAATCTTATTTATAAATTATAAATAAAATTTTATAATTAAGATAAAAGATAGTATATGAGATGAACTGAGGATGCTGCACAAGTGATGATGGACAAAATCCTTGTGGAGTAAAGAAGACTTCATTTTTGCCAAAAACGAAAAAAGAGCTTAAATCTGAAATTTCCAGTTTTGCGGTACTCAGAATTTGGAGCAGGAAGTACTAAAGCGTTCCTTGCATGCTTTTAGAATTAAAAATCCCATCCAACGGTGAAAATCCCATGAGATCTGCTTCTACCCATTGTACGCTGTCCCACTTTCCACCCTCTTAGGTCCATTCGGCCTTTCAGGTTTCTGTTCTGTAACTCTCCACCCACGTCTCTGCAACTTTTGTCACTTCCTCTATCTCTCTCTCCCTCTCCCTTTCTGAGCTACAGAAGATGAACCACAAGACAGGAACAGAGCGTTACATGGAAGCAGAAAAAGTGGCATACTTGGTCTTCACAATAAGGATTTGAGAGAGAAAGAGAGAGAAGAGAGGGATTTCAAAATAGAATATACTATCTCTCTTTCAAAATCATAGCTTGTTGCTAAACTTACAAGAGAAAGAACAGTCTTCAGAGCAAGGCTCTGTGAGACTGTGAGAGATTTTCAAAAAAATACCAACTTCGTTTTCAAAATCATAGCTTGTTGCCCGAGTTAGACTTGGAAGAGGAAAGAAAAGAAACCCAAATCATCCAAGCAACACTGCAAAAATGGGTTTTTCTTTTTCACCACTTACTTTCCTCTTCTCTCTCCTAGTTTTTGCACTCTTGAACTCAAAATGGGTATGTGGGGATACAGAGCTAAGAGCACTTATGGATATCAAAGCTGCTTTGGACCCAAAAGGCCATTATCTATCTTCGTGGACTATTAATGGAAAACTATGTGGTGGTTCGTTCGAAGGAGTGGGTTGTAACGAGAAGGGTCAAGTGGCTAACATTTCGTTGCAGGGAAAAGGTCTCTCAGGGAAGCTCTCGCCTGCCATTGCAGAGCTCAAGCAACTTACAGGACTTTACTTGCATTATAACTCCTTGCAGGGAACTATTCCCAGAGAAATTGCCAACTTGACTAACCTAAGTGACATGTATTTGAATGTGAATAATCTGTCTGGCGAAATCCCTCCTGAGATAGGCAAAATGGAGAACCTGCAAGGTAAGTGGCTCTGTTTCTGTTAAAAAGATCTGAACTTGTTGTTTTGAAAGGTTGTTCCTGCGTGTTAAATTAAGAGCTCTTCACTTCTGGATTTTTCTAAACGATTTGAGCTTGGTTTGTTGTACATAATGCATCATACGCATGCAGGATCACACAGTTTAATTTCCTTTGTTGACTTCTGTTTCTTAAATTAGAATCTGGGTTTCTTTCCCGCAAAGGTACCTTTTTTCCTTTGAAAGCTTGATCCTGTGGGTTCCTTTAAGAACTCTCTTTAGTCTTTTTTTTTTTTTGGGTAAAAAAAAAAAAAACTCTCTTTAGCCTTGAGTTTCAATGAAGATTAGAGTTAGGTTATGTGTATTTATTATACCACGGAGTCTCATTTCCTGTGTATTTATTATATCATAAGGACTTCAGAAAGCAGCATTGTCAACTTTCATGACTGTTAAGAGCCTGCTCTGTCGTTATTTGCTCTCACAATGCAAATTACTTACTGTTATTGTTATCTTTTCTCGTAAGACTGTCTTGTTGATGATCAAAAGTTAAAACTTGGCTTATGCTGAATTACTCAGATTCCACTTCTCAATTGTGATGCAGTTTTGCAGCTTTGCTATAATCAGTTGACAGGAAGCATACCAACACAACTTGGTTCACTGAAGAAGCTTGTAGTTCTTGCTCTGCAGTCAAATCAATTGGCTGGTGCCATCCCTGCAAGTTTAGGTGATTTGAGAATGCTAATGAGGCTCGACCTAAGCTCTAATCGCCTCTTTGGCTCCCTTCCCTCTACATTAGCCGATGCTCCTTCGCTTCAAGTTCTAGATGTTCGCAACAACACCCTCTCTGGAAACGTACCTCCTGGTAAGAATGACAACTCCTATTGAATCATTCTATTTGCTTATTGCTTTGGTTTGATTCATCATATCTTATTTTGTGTTCTTCTCTTTTCTTTGGTTTATCAAAGCTCTAAAGAGACTAGATGAAGGATTTTTGTATGAGTACAATCTGGGATTATGTGGATTAGGGTTTTCATCCTTGAAAACCTGCAATGCTTCAGATCACAGTAATCCGGAGAGACCTGATAAACCATATGGAGCAAGTTTTGGTGGTACATCAGCCAAAGATATACCAGAAACTGCAAATGTCCCACTTCCTTGCAATGGAACTCATTGCCAAAATTCATCAAAACCTAAACAATCAGCATCTATCATTGTTGGCATAGTTGTGTTTGCAATTGCAGTGCCAACAATTGGTGTTCTAACTTTCACACAATATCGTAGGCGAAAACAAGAGCTTGGAAACTCAATTGATATCTCGGATAATAGTCTAATCATGAACCAAGCCAAGAGTGCATACCAGAAAAATGGATCTCCTTTGGCCAGCCTTGAGTACTCTAATGGGTGGGACCCTTTGGCTGAAAGCCGGAATTTCATGGGGGACACCCATGATGCGTTCCATAGTTTCAGGTTCAACTTGGAAGAGGTGGAGACTGCAACTCAGTATTTCTCAGACTTGAACTTGTTGAGAAAGAGTATCTTCAGCGCAACATATAAGGGAATGTTAAGAGATGGATCTGTTGTTGCCATTAAAAGAATCAGTAAAACAAGCTGCAAGAGTGATGACTCTGAGTTTTTGAAGGGACTACACGTTTTGACCTCACTGAGGAATGAGAATTTAGTGAGGTTGAGAGGATTTTGTTGCTCAAGGGGGCGAGGCGAGTGCTTCCTGGTCTATGATTTTGTTCATAATGGAAATCTTTCATGCTACCTCGATGTCAATGAAGGCGAAGGACGTGTCCTTGAATGGTCAACTAGAGTTTCTATTGTTAAAGGCATTGCTAAAGGTTAGCCCTTTGTCCTAACTTGATCAGAAAAGTTTACTTTCCACTACTAAACCCTTGACCTGTGCAGATTTTTGTACTAGGTTGTGAATTATATCTTAATTGCTTAATTCTCATGTACTTTTATTAGTTTGTCTATGTCAGCTGAACCTTGTTTTCTTAAACAGGAATAGCATATTTACATGCCTACAAACCAAACAAGCCGGCCCTTGTTCACCAAAACATCTCAGCTGAGAAAGTGCTCATCGATCAGCGATTCAACCCGATGCTTTCAGATTCTGGCCTTCACAATCTTCTTACTGATGACATTGTCTTCTCAGTACTGAAGGCTAGTGCAGCAAAGGGTTATCTAGCTCCAGAATACACAACAACTGGCAGATTCACAGAGAAAAGTGATGTGTATGCTTTTGGAGTACTTCTTTTTCAGATTCTCTCAGGGAAAAGGAAGATCACTAGCTCTATGCGCCTCGCTGCAGAATCCTCCAGACCTCAAGAACTCATTGACCCAAATCTCCATGGCAGATTCATTGAATATGAGGCTGCGAAGCTTGCAAAAATGGCCTTGCTTTGCTCCCATGAGTCTCCTTTTGAGAGGCCAATGATGGAAGCCATCGTTCTAGAACTTGAAAGTTTCAATATTTGTCCCTGAATTGAATGGCTCAGTGTAATTTAAACCATGTTACCTTCAAAATGTTAGATGTTCATGGGGGGTGCGACCTCTTGTAAGGCTTTAGCATCGCTTTGTGTCCTTAAGGACTGGATTTCCTGGGAATGGCTTGGACAGGCGCTGCTGTAATTTAGATTAGGGTTCTTATGTGAAATTTCTTTTCATTAGTTAGCTTTCGCTTTGTGGAATGCATTTTCTTCTCAAAATTGATTCCCTTGTTCTTTTCACTAATGTTGATCAAGAATAACGTTTGATGATTAACTTTGGACCTAGAAGACCTTGTTTAATTTGGAATTTGATCCCTTCATCCCTAGAACATGCCAAGCTTACGTAACATGACTCTTATTTAAGGTTAAGAACGTGAAGCTTCTATAAAGCCTATAATGATTCATTACAGCCATTGAGAATGATGACAAGGGCAGGTTAATTTGCAAGAACCTATTCAATTATCCTCAGTAAAAAAAACAACTAAGAATTAAACTTCATTATTATGTCTCATACCTAGCAAACCCAGTCTGGCTCCACTGTCACCGACCATTATTGGCAACACATAAGCTTTGACATGGCTGCTCAATATGACATGGGCATGAACATCACTCCCAAAAAGAAAAATGTCTGATCGCCTGTTTTGATCTCAAACACACTTTATTTGGATTAAGTTTTTTGCATTTAATAGGATTGATAAACATGAAATCCCTCACCAATATAAGCAAATATTACATTACTTATGTATACCTCACATATCATCTGATAATGTGCTATTAGACTGTGTCAGATTAAATTAGTAATTTAGAAAATCACTAAATCATGAAGCTATTAGCAAAAGTTAAGATATTTATAAGTTATAAATATTGTAATTTATTTTGTATTTCATATAAATTGTATGGGGTCCACTCTAATGATTAATAAAGAAGTAGCAGTGTATTTGTGGAAGAGGCAAGGTTAGAGTCTAGAGTGAGGGAGTAGAGTAGAAATGATGAATTGAGTAATCAAGTGAAAGGATGTGAAACAAAGAAAGTGAAAGAGGAGCAGGCATGCATATCTTTCAT
Organism: Neltuma alba; assembly: GCF_004799145.2. Lineage (NCBI taxonomy): Eukaryota > Viridiplantae > Streptophyta > Magnoliopsida > Fabales > Fabaceae > Neltuma > Neltuma alba. The sequence continues at coordinate 164,439 of NW_021636261.1, read as the reverse complement.
TCTCAGCCTCAATGATTCGTTATATGCCATTCCACCAAACTTTATTTCCATCAAAAAAGACATTTCAGATTTTTTTTTTTAAAAGCTGGCACTTCCTTCCTTTTTGTTTCTTTCTTCGTTTTTTTAACCTAACACAGGATATTTGTGTAATTATTTGGTTTCTATATACTTTTTTATGTTAAATATAAAAGTGATATAACTAATTTGAAGATATTAAAAATTGTTAACATAATTATTTGTAGAAAAAATGCATTAGGTTCCTTAAACCATCTATTTTAATCACTTGTATTGAAAACTTCTCATTTGATATAAAATCCCTTCAATAGGTGAGATTAATATGAAGAATTTTGAAGAAAAATTATAAATTTAAAGGATAAAAAGTCTAACATTTAAAATTAACGTAAATTTATTTCCTAATTTTTATATTTATGGCATGAAAAAGTAGTTTGCATCAATTTTATCCCGCTGGCAGCTAAGTTATAACTTCCGTGAGAGCACAGTCAATTCAGTGCCTTGACACAATCATGCAATTCCCATGTTTGGTAACTACTGTACTTGCACGAGTTTTTGAAAAAGGTTGTGGGGTTAAGCAGATGTGGATTTTTTTACCATAGAAAACTGAAAATATGAACTAAAGCAACAAAATATTGATTTGAAAAGTATAAGGATGTTTTTTTGGGGGAAAAAAAGACTTGAAGTTGCTGTAAATTATAGAGATTAAATGATGAATTTTTTTAATTTATGTTTTCCTTTGCAATCCAACTCTAAATAGAAATTTTGGAGTTGGTTTTAAAGGACTATTTGATACAAAATAAGAATAAAAAATAAATGGGGATGAGAGCATAAACATGGGAATCTATCTTTTAAACAAGGTCCTTTTTTGTGCTGGCAAAAAAAAAAAAAACCAAGGTCCTTTTTGGTTCTTCCCACATCATTGTTTTACAGTAGAAGGCTGCCGCTTTGTTTCCTTTTGTTTTTTCCGTTTAGCTTTAATCAAGTGAAGCCCAACGCCCAAGCCCAATAGGCCCGTTAGAATTAAAATTAAAACTTTCATTTTATATAAATTTGTGTATCTATGCATATACTCTTTCAATTTTAAATATAAAACTCATTTTATAATGTAATATATATATACACACTTGCAAATTTATGTATGCACTAAATAAATCCTGTCAGAAACTCCTTTTTTTATCTTTTTTCTTTTAAAAAACCTAATGACCCCAGTGGCCAGGTTCCATTTCTTAATCTTTTTGGATATATATAATTCAGATGAAAAAGAAAAAGAAAATATTTCCGGGTAATAATTGTTTTTTCAAAAATTAAACAAACATTGTTCTTGTTTTCAGAGAAAATGTTTTTTATCTACATAGAAGAGATTTTATGCAATATTTATTCTTGGAGGATTTGTGCAAGTTTATATATATATATATATATATATATATATATATATCCCCGCGTGTGAGGAAAAAAAACCATGCTGTTGGTGTTATTTGAACAAAATTAAAGTAAGTTTTGGGATTGTGACTTAGGGCCTATTTGGGTGCTCCCAAAACTAAAGGTGGTAATGCGGGCTGGCGGTGCAGATACGGGCCAGTCCGCAGCAGTGCGGGTCCAAAGCGGTGCGGGCTAAAGTAGCCCGCACCTTGGCAGGCTAGCATTTTGCCAGCCCGAGCCCGCTTATATATTAGTTTTTTTAAAAAATAAAAACTATTATCATTAATATAGGTTGAGCTTAATTTGAAATGTTAAAATTAGGCTTCGAATCTTGAATTTGAGTAGTGAGTTATGATAAAATAAAGTGAAGATTAATTTATAATTTAAGAATATATTTTTAAAAACTAATATATATTTTTATAAATAATTAATTTAACTAATTTTTTTATTCAAAGTAATTTAGTTTTCTTATCCAAATTAATTAAGTAGATATTTTATGTATAAATGTATAAGTATCACATGTTTATTTAATTTTATAAAGGCTTTTATAGTGACACAACAAATAAATGAAAAATAAAAGATGGACGATGATCTTTGTATAACTACACACAGAATCACAAATATATAAAGCGTTTAATTACTTATGCAATCATATGAAAAAGGAAATGTTTAATTGTTCATGTGGAATTTGAGGGTCAAAATATTTTAACTATATTAGGAATTATATGAAAAATTTAAAAAAAAAAACGGGCCAGCCCGCGGCGGAGCGGGCTCAAAACGGTGCGGGCTGGAATAGCCCGCACCTTGGCGGGCTGGCATATTGCCAACCCGAGTCCGCCTTTTTTGGTGGGCTGGGCCCGCTAGCTCTACCCAAAACCATGGTTTGAGAAGCAAAACTATGGTTTGAGTGGGATATCACCCAAATAGCATCAATTTTTTCAGAACTTTGGTTTGTTCTGAAACCTTGGTTTGATGTGGTAAAACCATGATTTGCCCAGAAGTGAAAAATTTTTGCTTTTGGGGACTGAAATTTGAAGCATTAGAGGGGCCAACAGTATTTGACCGAAAACACCCCAATTATTTCACTCATTATTTCACCAGCTCGAAATTACCCACCGGTCACAAGCATACCCCAATTATTTCACCCATTGCCCAGCTCGAAATCACTCACCGACAGTTTCAGCTCCCCTGTTTGCCCTTGCTTCGTCGTCGCTACCCTGAATTATTTTATATAAGATAATATAATTATTTATTAATTATATTATCTTATATATTATTAATTATGTTAGTAAAAATTATTTTATTAACAGTTTTATTTCTTCAAATCAAAATATATTATAAAATCTATCCTTTATATAATTATCATATTAACTTATATCCTTTTTAGTAATTTGTACATGTAAAAAGTGCTTCTGGTAACAACTATCCAAACACTCTCACTTCTCAAAATCATTTTTTCACAAAATCTATTCTTCCTAAAATCTATTTTTCAGAAGCTATTCTCTACACCATGGTTTGGTTTCATCTAAACACCTCCTTAGATAAGTGGTGCTAATGTCCTAGTTCATGCGTTGTGATTGCCTTATAAAATAATTACTCATCCAATCCTAAATGTAAGATCTTTATACTCATGTGTATAAGAGTTTTATATTTAGAACCGGACGAGTATAACAACAATAATAATTCCCGAAAGACTTATAATTTACCGAAATTACTAATCACTAATGCCGCGATATTTGGCTGTAAACTTTTTTATACACGAAGCAAAACTTGTCCGTATAAAATACTACCATGTCACAGCACTTTCATTATATGTCAAGTTGACTTTTTTACATTTGCTAAAAATAACACTTAACAATAATATCTAACCTTGAATTTCACAAAAATTTTGGCCACAAATGTAACTTTTGATTAATTAATAATTTCAACTTTTTTTTTTTGCGCCTTTCAACATTAGACTTTAGGTATTGAATAACGATACCAAGGTGGAAAATTAGTGTTTGATAGTTCCTATATTAATTTGGATTACAGCTTTCAATAAGCTCATTATTAGACTGTAACGTAAGAAAAGGGCTACATTAATCATAGCTAGAACTCAACTTAATTTGGATTAGTTGAACAACCTAATATGAGCTTAAAATCTGAGGTTATTATATGCTACCTCCAGTCCTTAATATAAAAGAATATTGACTAGTTTGAATAGATTAAGAAAATTAGTTAAATTAGTTATTTGCAATAAATAGATATTATTTTTTCTAAAATATCCTTGCTAATCGGAATTACCATTCGATGAAATATTTAACATGTGTAACTACTACAAAAACTACCTTAAAAAAAAATAGATAGACATCAGAGACAAAATAAATTAAAGTCTTATATACGACTAAATTAGATGTTAAACTAGCTTAAAACCGAAATTAGATGACATAACCAAGCCTAATTAACTTGATCATCATTTAGGTTCTAATTTCAGACTTAAATTTATTTTTTAAATATTTTATCTATTTTTAAATTTTTACATTTTCGAGGGGAAATATGTAAAACGCGTATAAAGAGAAAGTTAATTAATTAGATATGCATGTTTGCCCCCGAAGTGACCATGTTAGTACTACTACCCTTTATTTCTGTTTTTCAAATATGTATTAATGGGTGTTTGGATTAGCTTTCGAAAAATAATTTTATGATATGCAAAATAAATATAAGAGAAAAATTTTGTTTTGATTTGCGTAAAAACACTTTTTGCAAGTCATTGTAAAAGGTTTCCAAACTCCCCCTTAGTACCTCTCTGTGATTCATTAAAACATATGAAGCTACATCGTTTCTATTTTAACAATGACAATTAGCTATATGTATATATATTTATGTGGTCTCCCCTCTTCTTTTTGAGTCTCTCTAAAAAAATTGCATCTCTTATCACTAAAATCCTTGAACGAAATAAATTTGTGATGCTTGAAATCTTCGTAGTGAATCTTGCTGAATACATATAATCATGCGGGAACAACCTTATCATGTGGCAATCTGACTCTAAAAACATGTTCTTCGCCAGTACATTTATCAACCTTCACAACCCAACGACTCCTAAATTTTCGCAATCCACTTGCACAATATTTGCTACTCCCAATAACATTATTATCATTATTCCCTCCAAAATCTCCAAACCTCGTCACAAGCAGCCCTTTTCCTATCGGCAATAACTGAGTTCTTGTCCCACAATTTCCCCAGCAAGTCGTCCCCTTGCAGTACTTCATCGCATTGTACCCCACAACCACCGTCCCACTTCCCTTCTTCTTCTTCCCCATACACACGGCGTTGAAGATCTCTTGGTGGTTCTCAATCTCACAGTCGACGAGTACGAAGTCTGCGTTCTTACATGGCTCTGATGATGTTAGCAGATGCTGAGGTTCTCCGATGAGGAACTCCACTTGACCTGCGACGATGATGTTGCCCAGAGAAGCTTTGGTGGGATTTAGGTGGTCGGCCCTGCCCACGATGCAGATGACTCGGCCTTCAGTTTGGTGAGCCGCCGCCACCATGGCTAGTAGGATTGCAGAGTCTGGGACTGATGCAGAAGTCACCACCATTGTTTGTGCGTTGTTTCCTGCTGCAACAGCTGATATGAACTCTGTCACGTCTGGTTCCTTACTTCTTTCACCCTGATTCAACCAAAAAAGTTGAAAAACCCATTATGAATAGTTTGATCTCATCGTTTTATAACGCAAATGGGTGTGTATCAAACTAGTTATAAGTGAGCACGCAGCTTAAGGAAGAAGTTGTGCAGAGAAATAATGCGACACTTTGTAACTTATATATACATATATATATATATTGATATATTGATGAATAATTCCACCATGATGCCGTGATGAGTTAGGAGGTGATGAGGGAAAAGCTAGAAAAGAATGGGCCCCACAATCTCTTCGTCTCCACATTATTTCTTTCTTCGATAATCGCTAAAGACATCAATATAATATATCCGTCTGCATGGTGTCGCTTTTTTATGTTTATGGCTTGTGATGGATTGTTTGTTTAAAGATTGATGCTTTCATGTATGGCGGCGTAAGCTAGAGGAGAGGATACGTTAAAATTGTGAGTCGAGTGAAGCCCAGAGGAAGAAGAAGAAGAAAGGGCTGACAGTGGAAGAGATAGTCTCAGTCTTCCTTAATTCAAACTTACACTTAAATCCCACGATTGTCTGGCAAAATCTAAACCATATCAGAAACAAATAACTGGTATGGGGACCTGACAAAGACTGTTTAGTGGTGTGCCTAGATTATTAGAGGAGATTGAAATTAAAGACTCACCATTTTGAAAGCAGAAAGATAGGCCTTGGTGGCATTTTCTGCAGACCAGGAAGCCATACAGTCTCTTCTGTGACTGACTGAGATTCCTCTGCCTTCAACCTTTGGAAGTTGATATCGATGAGAACGCTTTTCTGCTTATATATATGTATATTGTGTGTGTGGGTGTATAATTACTTTTGGCCACATGGTAGGTCCTGTGTCTTCTAACTACCTCTGCACCTAGAAAACTAAATCTCGTTGCTTTGTCATGTATATATATGTGCAATTAAATATTAATTACTACCTCCGATCTTTAATATAAGATGTTGTTTGATTTTTATTTTGATCCTAAATATAAGACTCCAATTCACTTTGTTTCTCATATTTATGCATTTTTTCACAAGGTAGTCATTCTAACAATGGTAGTTCTAGCCAGTACACTTGATTAGCAAAGATATTTTAGGAAAGACAACACATTTATTACAAATAACTAACTTAACTTTTTTCCTTAATCTCCTGAAATTAGTCAACTAGCTTTTATAATTAGATTCAGAGGTAGTATATATTTATAGATATCAAACATTGTCCCTCTTTATTAATGAATAATGCAATAATCATGATATTAATGGCCATTTAAATAGATTAGAAGGAATTAATTAATTTTTAAGTGTCTAAGTCTTGTGAATTTTTTTTAAAAAATCATACTAAAAAAGGTTCTTCTCATTTTAGGATCTAATACAGCTGGAATCTTAATTTTTTTATAGTAATGTTAATTATCATATTATCGTTATTTGAAGGAAAAAAACTTTAATAGTTCAATGCATAGATTTAGATTCCCTTGATTGTTCAAGTAAGCTAATAAAGGTGGGGCTCACCTATATATATGGGTCCATATGGGTTCACTCAAATGATTTAGATGATCAATTTAAACATAATTAAGTTATATTATTGGATTTTTCCCCCTCATGTATTTGTAGCTTATTAATTAGATGAATTTTAAGAATTGTTCAATATAATCTTGTGATATTCATGAATCATAAAATTTATGTGACATTCCTACTTATATGGCTTTAATTATTATTGTTTATTGACCTTGATTTTCTTGCAAATTAATTTCAGTTTGGACAATATTTATTAAGAATTGACGTCTCTCTAAGAAAATATCAAACATGTTAATTAGGCCACTAAGAAGCAAACCAATGTTGTTAGGCTTACAAACACATGCAATGCAGGTTCATTTGTAACATGAACAATGCTTTTATAAAAGGGAGTGTCTTTAACTATAATCCTATAACTCTGTAGACCACCAAACTCATTAGTTAATATTATTAATAAAAAAATTTTAATCTTTTAGTCTTTAAAATTTTGATTTACTTGTAACTTAGTTCGTAAATTTTAACTCAGTATAACTAAGCTTTAACTAGCTAATTCAAGATATTATCTTCTGCAGGTTTTAAGTGTTGTTTAAGCCCTGAAGGATGTATCCTAGTCCTAATCTTAAATTTTCCTTCCTGACTCAACTAAATATATTATGTAAGATTAAAAAAAACAGAGAGAAAATAATCATGCTTGAAACAGAAAAACCAGAAAGATCGATCTATCAACAACTTGTTAGAGGAATTTATATATAAAAACAAAGGGTACATAGCTAGACAGAGGTAGGCCAAGAGCTAGAACCCTAATTGAAAGTTAGCATATATATATATATATATATTTATATAACTGGGAAAAAAGAAGAAGAAAATGAGCTGGCTATACCGAACTCACAAGTCCTATTTGATTCCTTGTGCACACAGAAACCCTAACACAGATCTACTTCACATCCCAGCTTGCCTCACATCCCTATAACATCAGCCCCAACATGCCACCCTCCTTCACTAACTTCCCTGCCTCTCTGTCTCTCATTCTTCATTTCCATTACTTTATTCTCCATTTGCCCCATCCTCTTGCCAACACACAGACTTTTCATTAATATTTACCACAAGATATAAACTAAAGATCCCAGGTACTAATAATGCAGTCAACTTTATTAATAATCAAATTAAATTATATATAGGAGGCTCTCATTTTAATTCATTAGCAAGATAATTAGGATCAACGTACGTTTTGCTTATTAGAAGCATCACGTTGATCATTTTTTGTGAAAAGGGTACACACACAAATAAATACAACTGATATGATATAGATAAATATATATAAACAGGCATTGTACACACACACATATATATATATGCATGTAGTAGGAAGTAATATAATTGTATAATAACTATACATGATGAATATATAATAGACATTGATGTATAGTAATAATAGTAATAAAAAAAATTGTCTGTGTGTTGGTATTTATCTCCACGTACACCAAACACAAGCTAAAAGAAGTTTTGAATATAAATTTGTTGTTTCTGCTGCGAAGAAAATCCAAAAGAAGGATAGTGTCCATTGCTTGGGGTTGGATCCATCTGATGAGGAAAGAAAATGAATGAGAGAACGTGAATTCTGAAGAGGGAGCACAAGAGACACTGAATTATATATATATATATATATATATGTATGTATATATATGGCTTCTTTTGAAAGGACGGTATGTAGATTCTGCAGAATGAATGATTTTTGTATGGGTGTCTCTGAATACATAATTCGAATACGCTAGAATCTAGATATGGTACCCTGTACTGTACCACTATCTTGTTGTCTGTCTGTATGAAATTAATTGATTGTAGATACAGTGACACGTACGTATACGTACTCAGTATTTGTATCAGAATCAGATGGATCTCTCTCCGTGATGTTTTGTTTTGTTTTGTTTGACAAGAAACAAGACAATATATATATATATATATATGTATATATTCAATGAATGAACCATCGGCAACACACTAGTTAATTATTATATGCCATGTGATTCATTTACTTCTTCTGGTACAATACTAGCATACTACTGGTAACGTAACCTCCTCTTTCTTCTAACTGCTCACAAGTCACGAAGGTTGAAGAAATCGATTACAGAGCCAAAAAAAAAAAAAAAGCTAAAGTATTTATTTGGTCTTTTAACTTTATATAAGGTTTCAATTTAGTCCTTTAATTTTAAAAAGCATACGTTTGGTCCTCTAACCTTAAAATCATTAGGCTTCAATGATTATTTTTTGTAACAATTATGGATGTTTTGAAAATTAAATTTAATATGTTAATATTTGAGAATATTTTATTAACATTTAAGATTTTAATGTTATTATTTTTCAGAAAAATTTTAGAGTTAAAGGACCAAAAGTATACTTTTTAAAATTAAGAGACCAAATTAAAACTTTATACAAAGTTAAAGGACTAAATATATATTTTAGCTTAAAAATATATATATAGTTAAAATTAACTTATATGTTACAAGTTGTCTATACATACATACACACACATAGACGCGTATATATCATATATCGGACGATGCATAGGATAAAATACAGAGGAATATCTTCTTAAAAGTTTCAAAAAAGATACCAAAATAAAGCATGTTTCTCATAAATATTTTTACGTAAGTCAAAACAAAACTCTTCTAACATACTTACTTACCTCGTACATTATAAAATCACTTCCAAAAAGCTGCTAATCCACACACTCTTGAAGTTTCTGTTAGCTATAATTTTTCTAGCACTCAGCTTCTTCGTGTTTTTTATTCAGACTTGGACTCAAAATTTTTGCTCACTTGTGTGCTGAACCAAACTACTTCTTGAAGAAATATCTGTGCGAGGTTCTTGTGAAGATTAGTCAATGATAAATTGGGTTGCTGCTAAATTGTGAGGTTCACCTCCTAACTCTACCAGTATGAGACATTTCTGGGACTGCATTGAAATAGCACAACTTCTAGAAATTGATACAATCGGAGAACATTAAAAAGAAAATTAAAAGCTTTGAGAAGGAAGCAGAGGAATGGGACTTGAGAAGAGTACTAGTCAACATTATTCCCCATGAAAAGAAAATAGATGGGATTGATAAAGCAAGAACCAGAAAGGGCAGCCAGTATCTCAGACAAGTGGAAATTGAATTATGGAAGGAATATGGTAAAGTATTGACTCATCAGGAAAAATTACTCCAGCACTAGAAGTCAAGACGCCATTGGTTGAAATAGGATGATAGGAATAGAAAATTTTTCCACGCTACAACGGCTATCAGAAGAAGGAAAAACAGAAATGATGCCCTAAAAAATGGTGATGATATTTGGATTGAAGAACATGGCTGTGGATTTTTTTTGCCTAAAAGTGTCTGATTAGGAAATTTAGAATGCCATTTACTTAAATGGTATTCAAACATTCTTTTATCATTAGTTTTGACAAATCTATTTTGAGTCCTGATGTTTGTAATATGGTTAAGAATGTGTTTGAAAGGCTTAGGAGCATCTGGGACCTCAACAACACTTCTTTAGCCCTTATTCGAAAAATTTACAAACCTAAGAAGATGAAAGACTATAGACCCATATCCCTATGCAACATAAGCTACAAAATTATTACCAAAATGTTGGCCACAAGAGTTAAAAAGGATTGTAGACAGGATTATGGGATAACATCAAAATAGTTTCATTGCCGAAAGATAAAGTGACAATACTATAGTGGCTCAAGAAGTTACTCATTTCATGTGAAATGAGAAATCGAATTAAGAACGGAGTTCTTGCGATTAAAGTTGATCTAAAAAAGTCCCATGAGAGACTTAAAAGGAGATTTGTTCTAGAATATTGTTTGCAAGAAGCTGGAAGTGAAGGAAATTTGCTTGAAGTTATCCAAGCTTGCATTGATTCCTCAAGAATGATTTATAGAACAACGAACCTTCTGATGAGAAGTTCAAACCTGCAAGAGGAATAAGGTAAGGGGATTCAGTTTTTCCTTATGTATAATTTTACTTTTTGAACGGAGAAACTTAACTACTTAAATGAAAATAAGGTTAATATATCATGGTAATTGGAAGCCTTTAAAGCTTGATAAAGAACGTCACTCATTCCTCACTTATTTTTTAGGTGATGATCCCATGTTATTAAGGAAGCAGCAGGTAAGCAAGTTGAAGTGATGAATCGAGTTCTCAGTAGATTTTGTGGTGTTCTAGGACAAAAAGTGAGTACAGCAAGACTAAGATATATGTATTCATATTTATTTAGTTTTCCCAAGTGGCAAAGCAAGACTAAGATAATGTATTCATATTTATTTATTTTTCCTAAATGATTTGAGCCAACAAATGAGAGTTGGATCAACTGTTAACCTTGAAAAGTATCTAGGAGTTTCTCATTTGCATGTAAGGGCTTCTACTAGTCATTATACAAGCATATAGTTGTATGCTATTATTAAAATATTTTATAATAAAGTAAATTTTTTCCCTTATTTTTTTCACCATGGGTTTGAGGTGAAATTTTAATAATTTAAATTTATTCATATATTTTTTATATACATCAAATCTTAGTTGTTAAAATTTCAATCCATTTGATAGTAAAGTGAAAAAGGAGACAAAAAAAGAGGAGAATGGAGAAAGATACTTTCACGTAGATTTAATGATTTTTATTCAATTAATATAATACCAAAACCAAACACATCCTAAATCAGCAAATTGCATATAGCTCCTTGTAATTGTTTTTGGTATATTATATTCAGAACGTAGATATATGGAATTCCATATTTTTTTTCCTGCCAATGGAATTCTATTATTAATTTTTGGCTTCTTTGACTTCAATTTCCGCGACGAAGCGCAACATTTCGTTCTCTGGAGGGCAATAAAACGAAAAGGACAAATCATCACTTTCTCTCTAACCGCCTTACTGATCGTTTCCTCCTCGGTAGAAACTTGCCGCGTTAGCGTCATATCCTCGTTGTTACGTCTTCACTGTAAATCAAGCGACAAAGAAAGGGTTTTGCATTTCGCTTATTGCTATACAGAGAAGGAGGAAGAAAGATATGGGGAACTCCTTCTGCATATTCTGTGGATGCGTTCAGCAGTCAAACGTAGGAGTTGTGGAAAGATGGGGTCGTTTCTACAAGTTGGCTGAGCCTGGTTTCCACTTCTTCAATCCATTCGCCGGTGAATGCCTCGCCGGCCTTCTTTCCACCAGGGTCTCATCGCTTGACGTCCGCATCGAGACCAAAACCAAGGTTCTCTCTTCAGTTGTTCATATTATGATTCCTTTTGCGCAATTCAGTTCTTGATTTCAATTCAGTAATAATAATTCACAATTCCCTTCTTATCATTTTCAATTTTTCTGTATTGTAATTGTAAGTTGATTGCATTAATTTATTTTGGTTGAAGCGAACCATTGTGAGCGGGTGCTATCCATGCGGAAATTCAAGAAAGAAGACTTATTTATTATTTTTCATGTTTGCTTGATTCGTTGATTGATGAGTCCTATTTTGTGGTAGTAAAGGTGTCATAGCAAAATAGTTTCATTTTGAATGGCTCATATGGATCATTCATACTTTTAAGGGGGTGTAGCCCTGTTCTTCGTACTTCAAATTCGTGGTTTTATTGTGTTAGCGTTGTTAAAGTTCTAGGTTAGAGGTGAGTATTAAAGTAATCCATGCTGGTGCTGATCAGCTAAGAAGAAATATTCCTGGGAGGACTCAGTTATGATCTCTTCAATTTCTTTTTGGGTCCATCAGGGTCTGAATACATCTGGCTCATTTATCTGGAAAGAGAAAATGCTTCTACGTATCTTATGCTTAAGTGGGCATTGATTTAATTCTTTCTAATTTTGTTAGAAATTGCAATTGTGTAGTACAAAATTTGTGTCATTTTCACTCCTAATATGGAAGTGCTTGTTCATGCTGCAGGATAACGTCTTTGTTCAGTTGCTTTGCTCAATTCAGTACCGAGTTGTTAAAGAAAATGCTGATGATGCATTCTATGAGTTGCAAAACCCCAAAGAACAGATCCAGGCTTACGTTTTTGATGGTATACTTTATTGTACCCAGGAAGTGTTAAGACTTCCTTTTGCTCAATTATGGCTATTCACTTTTCTTGGAATTGGATTTTCCTTTCCTAAATTCTGACTATCTATTATGTGGGTTGCCATTTAAGTGGTTCGTGCTCTTGTTCCAAGAATGAATTTGGATGAACTCTTTGAACAAAAAGGTGATGTTGCCAAAGCAGTGTTGGAGGAACTTGAAAAGGTACAGCTTTTATTAAATAATTCTTCCTTTTTGTGATGTAAAAGTCTTGGAGATGGTCTTGGCATAAGAGTCCCTCATATTTGGGTTCATTCTCTGTTTCTTGGTATTAATATGTGAGAAAATTATAATATTATGTCATCTTGCTATGGGCAGGAAAACCATGTAGCCTATGCATGGTGATACTATTGTGAATTCAGTCAATTCCTTATACTTGATTTTGTTGGTAACTTTGCCGCATTGTAAAACCTCAAATTCATGTATCAGGTGATGGGAGAATACGGATATAACATAGAACACATATTGATGGTTGATATTATACCTGATAACGCTGTACGCTTCGCAATGAATGAGATCAATGCAGGTAACTATAATTTGTGTTTGCTATGGCTTCATTTTGCGTATTGTCACATTCTCTCTGGAACATACTCATATCAAGTAATAGCATAGTAGTTTTATCCATATGGATACCATATAGTTTATATTTTTATCCTTTTCATCACCCCTTTTTCTGAAATTCTGTGGGCATCCATTTCCAACATTTGAACTTTTTGGAAAGATGAAGTAGACCAACAAGAGGCAATCTGTTTTGAAAAATTCCGTTGATCCTTGTGGCGATACACTGAATCAATAGTAAGTAATAATCTAGTGATGAAAGATTTTATGAACCCATTATGTTAATACTTTCTGATTCCCATTGCTTTTCCACGTTTTTTGTCATATATCTGGTCAGGGGCTTCTTGATTATAGTTATGCAGAATTTTATGGGGATTTTGGTGAAGGTTTGGTGCTTTGTTATTTTTGACATGCAGATCAGTCATACATTAGTTATTATTTCCACCTGGTTCTTAAAGTTTTAACTGATAATCGATTGAGTACTAAATGCTTCTTTCCTTGACTTGTCTGTTAAACAATCAGTTGGTTTAACAACTGTTGAGATTATCTGATGAGCCACTTAACAAATTGGTGGTACGGACCTGTCATTTTTAAGATTTTGCATATCATCTAACTTAGTGTCAGCGGTTACTGATACTCTTCATGTCATCCCTTCTGATCTGCGTGCACTTAAACCTACTTATTGAGGATTGATTTTGGTTTACAGCTCAAAGATTGCAGCTTGCTAGTGTGTACAAAGGAGAAGCCGAAAAGGTTCTTCTCGTTAAAAAAGCAGAAGCTGAAGCTGAAGCTAAGTTTTTGGGTGGAGTTGGCGTGGCCAGGCAGAGGCAAGCGATTACAGATGGTTTGAGAGAAAACATCTTGAACTTCTCTCACAAGGTGGAAGGCACATCTGCTAAGGAGGTTATGGATCTCATCATGATTACTCAGTACTTTGACACAATTAAAGACCTTGGAAACTCTTCAAAGAATACCACAGTTTTTATACCTCATGGACCTGGTCATGTGAGGGATATCGGTGAGCAGATACGCAATGGACTGATGGAAGCTGCCAGTGCCCAAGTCAATGCTGAATGATTTGGTCGTGTCAAAATTACTTTTCATTCAAGAGTACCCTTTTCGTTTATGGAATGATATTTTTACTGTGTTGGATTTACTTGACGAGTTTTGAATAATAGGACGTCTTAGGATGGTATGCAGTGCCACTATACGGTTACTCCGTCTTCCAAATGAAACAAGTCAAAAGATGATATCAGAATTTGTTTTTACATGTGATGCAGTATGTGTATATATGTATTATATACGAATAAACCAAAGCTTTTTGTTCTTTCCATTGTATGAATGCATTGACTTGTACATCAAGTTTGTAATTGGAACCAGATCCAGGTTCTATTAGGTAATTCGAGGCACTGCTTGAACATGATTTAAATGTCTTTGTACAAGTTATTCCAATCAACATGTTCATACTCTATTTATGCTTTGATTTTCAAGGAGTACAGGATGTATATGGGACTTGCAAACAGCTAAATGTTCTGAAAGTCTTTTGGTAATTCCCCAAAGAAGCAATCGCCGAATCTGTTTTAGTTTTTAAAATTTGATCTCATTTTGATTTGGTCACTGAAATTTGAAACCGATGATTTTAGTCCTTGAGACATTTTAGGAACAAAAAATCTTTATATTGATCAAAATAAAGTCAAATTTCAGGGACCAAAATCCAAATGAAATCAAATTTGGAAAGAAAAAAAAACCCACCGATTTCAAATTTCAGGAATTAAAATCAAAATGAGACAAAATTTTAAGAGCTAAAGATTGTATTAATATTTTTTGGGAAAACAAAAATCTTCTCCAAGTAAGAGAACATTGGGTTATGACATAATTAGCCAGAAAACATAGACTGCAGTGAAAACAAAACATTTCTACTGCTCTCGCTAAATGCAACATTGCACTTGAACGGGGGATTCATGAGGGATGTGCAGACAATTCTTAGAACATAAGAAGCAACCGACCCAACTTGCTCCTCTATTTGGCAGGACACATATTTAAGAGCCAGCTATTAATTGAAGTGTAAGCTACGGTATTCTGTTTAAAAGGTTGTGATCTAAGAATCAGGCACTTAAAAACTTGTTTCACTTTTATATTCATCTGCAAACTGCTACATCCCGTAGGAGTTCTGGCCAGGTGGTGCTCAGCATTATGATTTTCTTTCGCTTATATTCATAGGAATAATAACCAGATCTTTGATTTGATAAGTTGATTTGGTTGATTAAATTAAAATAATACCTTATATAATAATGTAGCAGGTCATCAAACAATACTGTTTTTTAAAATCTTATTCTGTGCTTCTGAAATATACAAAAGGGGTCTTGATTTGGATAAATGGACCTCTAATCTAAGCATTGAACAAGTAAAATTGGCCTGGAAAATAAGAAACGGGCTGCTCAAATGGCCCATATTGTGAGCTCTCCAGGGAAAGTTAACAAGGCCTATCATATTGAATGCCTATGAAACAACAAAACCAATCGTTTGGATTGCCAGCATACAGACACTTTTTGGCAAAAGAAAATGAAACAAAAAAAATGGTGATCAATAATTCTCATACTTGTACTCGAAAATAATCATAAAAATTAGGGGAAAAAAAGTGAAGGTACTAATAACAAAAGGACTATTTTTTTTTATATATATAAAAGAGGATAATAAATATTACATATAAATGACTTCATATTTAATGATTTATCCTTCCTTCAACTACACCAAACATAACTTAAGAGGAAGAAGGAGAGAAGAAAGAAGAATACTATAAAGCTAGTTAGGTGAGGATCATACCATATACAATAAACCACTATTGTTAGGTAAGGTAAGGTAAAATGGAGACTTCATGGGTGTAATAGTCTACTGTCTAGTCTCTTGAGTGTTGAGTTCTAACTAATACGACAAAAAATCATAATGAAAGTAATTAACAAAGGGTTTTTCCCAAATCTTTGAATTATCTTCCTGTTTTCTTAATCAAAATGTAAATTATCCTTGAGCTTAATCTTGAGGCTTCTTCTCAGGTCTATTTGAATTGTTTTTAAATAAAAAGGAAAATTAAGCCAGGGAAAGTTGAACATTATTATGGGATGAGATATTATTAAGAAGTGGATCCATTGCTTTGGAGAAAGAAAGGAAAAGGGAATAAAATTTAAATAAAGCATTCAAGTAAGAATGATGATGATGATAGGGTGAGGGTGGTCACTTTCCCAAAGTGTATAGTAATCCAAAGGAGTACTCAAAATCTTGCTGATTGGTGACATTATATGAGTCACTATACTTAATTTGTTACCCCAACCCCCCTTTTCTTTTTCTACCAAACTACATGTCATATTCTCCTAACTCTTTCTCTTTTGTCTAATGTTAGGACCCATTATCTATTTTTTTATGAAGACCCACTTTCTTAATTTAATATAAATTGTGATGCAATATTTATTTTTAGTCATAGAGTGTAGTTATATGAGGAAAAATTTTAAAATAATTATTCATTTGAAATAATCAAGAGAAAAAGAAAAGAGATGAAAAGAAAAGAAAATCAATAAAACATTTAGTTCACTTCATTTTTTCCCCCTCAATATTCTCCAATCCAGACAAGCTTAGCTTTCATCTAAGAGTTAAAGTGAGGTGAAGAAGTGTATATAATTGAAAAGTGGGGCCAGTTATGAGCAGGAGAGCCAATTAACGGCAAGATTGGTGGGAGAAGAAGTAGAGAGACAGAATGAGAAAAGGGAAGAAATGTTAAATAGAGAGAGAGAGAGAGAGATGTTTGGTTGTTTGTTTTTGCTTTGGCCTAGTTTGTTTGTAGGGTCAAACACTATATAAGTGGAAACTGCAAAGTAGAACACCATGTGATAGATAACAGTACAATAATACATTGTTATTAATATGGCTTCTAATCAAAGCAACCATACACCAATTCCAATTATTTATTTATTTATTTTTTAAGCTTGAGAACCTATTGCTTAATTAATTAGCTCTTCATGTCTAGCTCATAACAAACAAAACATGCTTATCCAATTCTACTATTAGCTTTAGCTCTAGCCAGAAACCTTGCAAAGAAAATGGGACAAGAATCCATTATTACAATTAGAAAATCTCATTTATAGTAGGATCTTGTCATCGTTAGTGAGATTGAGTATTTGAATTTCAATTTAGTTAATAAATTAATTGAGAAGTTGGAATTGAGAAAGTAGATAAAAAAAAAAAGTGAGGCAATAAACATGGCAGGAGGATCTTTTATCAGACAAGAAAATAATATCTGAAAAGAGAGAGATGGGAAAGTGAAAGATTTTTTTATTGAAAGACACTTTATTATCAACTCAATTGAAATTCCTAATTCAATAAATTTTAAATAAGAATCCTTTAAAGGTTAAAGTCATATTTTGTCCATGTTATCTATAAGCTTAGAAAAAACAATGTTTAAATAGAAGGAAAAAAAAAAGTTAACAAAAGTTAGTTCAACTAGTAAGAATTTGATTTATAACTCATAAAATTATAGGTTAAAATTTCAATTTAATATGAAGATTTTATTAGTTGACAATCTGTAACAACTCTGTGCTTGTAAGTAACTGTTTAAATTTGAAAACATGTCTTAATCCTAATAATTATGGGATCCAATTCACATAATCTTTTTGCCTAAAAAAAAAGAAAAAGAAAAGCTGGTGGAGAGGACGAACTGAGGTAGTATTCTATATTCTCTTTTTTCTCTTTCAATGGCATAAATTGCAATATTATAAATAATTGATAATAGAAATGAGGTTTATATAAAAATTAATTTCTTAATAATAAAAAACTGAGGGTAGTTAAAGAGGAAGAGGCCCTAGTTAATTGATTTGACAAACAAAATTAAACAAACCATAGATTTTGAAATTGGCAACTCACTGACCACATTATGATACAATAGAAGAATTATTATTAGAATGTCATAATTGTAATCATCACACTTTAAGAATTTTCAAATCCAAATATCGAAGTTTCAAGCTTTTGTGGTTAGTTAGCTTATTGACATTAAAAAGACCAAATATGGGGTAATGGAATAATCAATCTGCTTGTACAATTACAACCAAAATATTCGCTTTAGCATTAAAGTTTGCATAGTTTGCTTTGCAAAATTAAATAATTATTTTACTTCAAATAAATCCTAAAGCATCTAGAGAGGAAAAGCATAAAAGTGACTCACAAAGATAGAATTTTTACACATTTTTTAAAGTCTATTGATGTAGATTTTAGGGATTGATACCAGTAGGTTGTGGTGAGAAAATTTTATGTGACATAAAGGTTAGGGCAGAGAAAGAACTTTTGTCTAATCATCATCATTAGCGTTCTATTTTCTATCAGTTGTTTAATTATCATTATTTTTATGATTAATTGTCTTGACCTTATCACCATAGTGTGCTTGGATTCTCCTCTTTCAATACCATCAAATTTATTCAAAATACCAAACCGGCAAACCCTAACTCAGTAACTCTTCATTATTTTCAACAAAGACAGCTTTCGTAATATCTGAATATTATCCAACTAATCTCCCTCACTCTTAAGAAATTCTACGTTATTTTCATCCCCATTTTCTCTTTTCAAAATTTTCAATAACATTTACTCCACTATCGTTATTTTTTAAAAAAGAAATACACTAATCTCCATTATTTAAATTTTCATAATCATATAATAGTTTAATATTTTGTGGTATTAAACTAGCCAATTGGAATTTGATAAACGGGGGAAATGCACGGAATAACAGCTATTGATGACTATGTTAATAAAAAAAATTAAAATTTTCATTTGAAAAATCATATTAAAAATAAAACGCTAAGTCTAAGTACGAAAAACCTTGGGTGTAACTCACACTAAATGATCTTCAATTCTAATTACAAAGAAATGAGAATTGTAGAAGCGGGAAACCAAAAAAAAGTAAAAAGTAATAGACAATAAAGATTAATCATGTGGGAACATTGAAGGCGGGAAGATTCTTGCAAAAAAGAAAGTATTGTCCTGTGCCAATCATCACAACCTCCTCTTCCATATAAGAAGGAGCCACTATGCAATGAAACTAAAATTATGCCATGCAATACAAGCAAAGAATAAAACCTTTACATCAAAATAACAATAATAACAATTAATTTTATAAAAATAAATAGAGGGTTTCTTTCCTTTTGGTTGGTAAGCAGTCAGAATAGCTTGGCCCTGCCGACATGATGGACTCTCACTACACCAAATTGAGTAGAAAGATAAACAGATATGAAATCAGCAATACAGCATTCTACTCTACCACTAATTACTTCAGGCCCACATCTTTTCCTTTTACCTCCTTGTTTGACTTTGAGACACTCTCTCTCATTATGTCTAGCCTTTGAGGTGGGTGGAGAAACTCCGATCCATGGTGAGAGATCATGGACATAGTTGGAGTCCAGATTCTTGCCAGTAAGTATAATACTGCAAACAATACTGTAAAGAAGACATTATTCTCTTCTTTTTTTTTTTGGGGGGGGGGTATATTTTATATTTGCTTTCTTTGCATCACTCTTTCTCTCCATGAACTAGCAAGTTTCTGTTCCAGGTAAAATATAATCACCTGAAATTGCACGCAAAAACAGATAAACAATGTTGCAGTATACCATTCATCCATATCATGTAGCTCCTCATGCCGACAGGCCTCCTTGCCTCCACCTTTTTCTCGGCCTCAATCTTGCTTCCACTTTCCCAGAGACTTTTCAGCAATCATGGCGAGCCTAGAGGTTAATTCTGCAAACTACCAAATATCAGATAAACACTACGCACATGGTCCCATGATTAACTAGTAAATTATCACAAAAAGATACTGTTTCAAAAGTTACCAAAGGTTGTGGGACAATTAGCTGAGCAGAAACAACAAACACAGAAAGAGAGAGTGGATAGATGTGAAGGAAAGCCATTCATACCTCACTTTTCTTTGACCATGACAGATTAAAGCAATGACTTAGACAACCACTCCCTCCATTGTGGGCCTAACCAAATTTGCAGAAACAAACACGCCCAGGGATATGCTTGCCAGGTTTTCTATTACAAGTGCGTCTTCTTTGGCCACCAAGATTCTTTCTTGTGTTCTTCCGAGGTTGACCCAGGTCATGTGTCATGACCAATTTTCAAATTTATGTTTGTTATCCACCCTATTAGTACAAGCATCTCCAACTCTGCAACCAAAAAAAAAAAAAGGTAACATTCAAAATTTGGGAGCCGATGCTACTTTTATGAAACTTCGCAGCTTCCTTCCACAGGAAAACAAACAGCATCTAGTGGCAAGAGTACACCATGATCTGTGAGATATTGTTCCATCATGAGTTAGAATCTTACATATTATGAGTTTCTTGATATTTACTCCTCTTCATATATATGGGTGTCTTTATGTGTGTTATTCAAAATTGAAATACCAAAATCATATGATCTTTAGTTAGGGCCAAGCATCATGAGGACCACTCTGCAACAATGTTTCTCTAATTAGAATGAAAGAAAGAAACTAGAAGGAAAGGAGTTGTGAGAATGTCATAAACTGTCGAAACACAGAAAGAGACTTTGTAAGAGGATATGCAGTCACATGCATTAACGGCCCTCTCAAGAAGAAAGAGACTAGGAGAGAGAGCAATCACATGCACGTACCATTTTGGAAGTTTGAGTGTGCTTGAAAGTGGATTTATGACAAGTTACTGATTCACTGGTTTGCATAGTATTTTTGTTTAATACATGTTGACTTGTGGCATTTTTCAACAACTTTATGACAAGGAGACACAACTGATGAATTGAATGTGAAATTCTTCATCCAATCATAAGTATCCAAGAATTTACCCAGTTCTTGTTATTAAAGAGAAATTGGAATAGTTACTAGTATAAGCTCTTCTTGACAACTGACAAGCACAAACTCTTTACTTTGCCAAAGAATCTGTGCATCTTGAACTTCTAAATCAAGCAGTCCGCTCAAAGCAGTAAGGCCTTCGTCTTTGGTTCTTTGGTCAAACTCAGCAAGTGTATGGTGTTACGACCATGGTAGTCAAACAGTGAGAAAGTTTGATTTACACAATTTAACATCACAGGCAAAGCCTTGAAAATATATTATTGTGTTATGGCATATGAAGTCATAACCATGTCAACTGAGATATCAACAAAATGCCATTCACTATTTTAACATCCTTCTTATCTGAAAGGATCATGTTAAATCCCAAGCCCCTTGAAAAAATAAATAAATAAAAGGTATGTTATCTTTACAACTTAGTTATTGCGTCTTTATAAATAAAATAAATTTTGCTCCAACAATCATGTTTTAACATCTGGATGTTTTGCTTTCATACATGATACCAAGTTTCCAACAGCACTCTCAACGGCTAAAAACACAGGAACGACAGTTAAGGTTAACAACCAATCATAAATTATGCATTGTAGACCTTTTCTGGTTTTGAGATATAGTAACTCAAAATTATGCCATAGGCACTTACAGAAAAACTGAAATGCAGTTTATCGTTTTGGCCAATTTTTTTATATTCATTCCACAAAATTCGTGTGACATTCTTCTCGCTCTCTTCCAAGATTCTTTTGCCAATGAATCAGCAAGGGTTCCTTCTTTTCTAACCATAACCCAAAACAATGGCGAATGAAAGAAAGATTGATAATTCATTAAAACCCAAGGTGATGCCTCAGTCATCAACATGCTTTAGAGACTCCTTCGACTATCCTTCTGTTTCATTTCAATCACAAGTCACCAAAATTTTTCCACCAGAAAATATGGATAAATAGAAGGGATCTGGAAAGAATATGAAAAATTCTAGAATTACAGAATTCTATAGGAGTTCAGAAGAAAAGAATATTACACTAAGGGTGCGTCAGCAAAGACCTCAGCCAGCATGCCATCCTCACTACCTGACATGGAAAACATTTCTGCATCCTTTTCTTCCTCATTTGATATGTCCCGCCTTTCAAGTTTGGCATGACCAGCAATGTATATCATTTTCTGAGCTCTTTCCAATGCAATTCTTGAGTGCTTGTTCCCAGCAACTTTTCTCATGAAAGACCAATTGCTTTTCAATCCGCACGAGGTTGCGTGGAGAAAAATAAGCCTCACTGCAATCTTCCCCAGGGATTTAAACTCACTTAAGCAAGTTTCCCAAACAAGTCTACTACTTGGATTTTGCAACTTTCATCTTCCCGGTCACTGGATCCTTTTGCTTCATCTGAACAGCTTGAGCATAAAGTGGGTCCAGCCCTTCTGACCTCCACTTCATGAGCTCCATCAACACAATATGAGCTTCTTCTTTAGAAGCTAACCTTGTCAATAGCTTATCAACATCTTTCTCTTGTTCACGTGTCAAGCATTTGAATGGGGGAAGGTACTTTCCACTTGTATCTTTAATCAAGTAGAGCGGGTCGAGAATAAATGCAGCTGACCATGCAGGGTGATAATTTTTTCTGAACCTTTTTTCAAGTATTTTCTCTACAGGTCCTTCCACTACGCTATTTTTGCACACCACTCCTTCACTTTGGTTCTCAGCTCCTCCCAAAGAGGAAGGCATCGACCAATCAGTGGCCTCTCAACCTCCATGTCACGAACAATTCCTTTGATAAGTTTTACAAGTGAATAAGCTGCCTCCAATTCATTCCAAAACCTATCACTTTGAACCATTTCAGCAACTTCCCTTGCTAGCGGATCCTCCATGCATGTTGCCTTAAACGAGTTCTCCAACATAACCATTTGGATCACTCTAGCACAGCTCAAGATGTCCTCCAACATTGGAAATACAGATGCAAAGTTCTTAAGAGGATCACATTTAGGTGAAGGAACACGAAGCAACCCAGAATACTCAAGCTCCTGCATCCGGAACTTGAGGAAACAATTCCTGACATCGGATTCATTGTTTACAAAATTTGCAACCTTTAAACAATTTTCAGTGACAACCCTGAAAAGTGGGAGGTCGTTGTTAATATCCTTGATTAAACTAATGAAGCCCTGAAGCTGACAAGGGATATTTACCATCCAATGATTTTGAATCTCCAAGTTCCTTAACGCTTTGGCCTTATATTTATCTGCTACAATTCCTGCACATCTCTGCACAGAACTCCCACTAATACTCGTGACTGTTTCCCACAAAATTTCCTCTGCGTATTTGGGAGACACAGCTCCCCCAGTAAAGACAGCCTTTTGGAACACACTAGCTCCATTCGGAAGATTCACAGTAAACTTAACCAAATTCTCACCTCCACAACACAAGTTATACCAATTATTGTTCTTCCAGCCTTCGCTAGCTACTTGGAAAAACATTGCATCTCGTATTTTGGCTTCTGACTCAGTCTCGGCCTCACTGAACTTGGCATCAAGTCGAGGACCCGATATCTCACGACGCAAATTTGTTGGCAAACCCACTTGATTCAGAAAGGCCTGAAACTTGGGGTGCTCAAGGGTTGATAAAGACACAGACCCATATGACTCGTAAAACCAATCGGCGAGCAATTCTAGAGCAGAGTTAAGCTGTTCCCTGCTCAAAGCAGGACAAGGAGAGGTCTTGGGACTTTTGAGCCTCTTCACACTGTCTTCAAACATGGCCAATGCACATAAGTCTTCCTTCCCACCCGACAAAATCAAATGCTGTTGATTTGTCCCCGTGTTAAGTTGGGTTGGTGAGTATCCCAGTTCACTACAAAATCGAGAGGACTCAACCAACGCTAAGGAGTGATTTTGATAAGGAGAGGTAACAGCCATGTGAGGAGAGCTTCTCTTTTTGTTGTGATTATTTGAATTAGGCAAAGCCACAGTAGATATGGGCATAGGCGAAATTGAAGAATTGGGTCTCAAGCCAGAGCTGAAATTGGGGCATGTTCCCCTCTTCAAGTGCTCCGAAGCACAGTTCTGGACGGGTTTGACGCAGAGAAAACGGAGTCACACAAAGAACATTTGAGCTTGACGGATTTGGGAAGGCCAGAATCGGCGTTCCGAATCAGAATAGGCTCCAAATGCGCCCAGTACCAAGCTCCTTTGCCCTTTAAGGCTTTGGTCCGCACAGTGACCAAGCCTTCGTAGCGCTTGTTCACAGCCTTGATGGCGATGTCCTCAACCGCAGCGGAAGGAAGCAGGTCAGGGGATGTTGAGTTCGGGGAAGTCATTGCACAAATGGAGTTCGAGTTGGTGTTGAGATTGGGCTTCTCTGGTTCTCTTAGATTTAAGGTGAGAACGGGGCTCTCATATGAAGTTGAGCTTGTGGTAAGTGCACCAAGCTGACAGTGTGTTTCGTTTTGGGGCATTTAGCCATAAAGGGTCACACCCCGACGCGACGGAGCTTGTGGGCGTCGCCGGTGAAACAAGAAGTGAAGATGGGAATTGTGAAGTGTGGGTGGTGCAAAAGGAGGAAAGCGTAAAAGCACCAGCTGGTGGATGAAGAATTATGTTGCTTAGAGGGATATGGTGTATATTGAGGGAGAGGGAAAGAGAAGTCAGTGCGAGCTAGAAGAAGAAGAAGAGGAGAAGACGAGAGCATGAGGACGGGACATGGGGAGAGAGTGAAGGAGGAGGTGGAGGAGGAGGAATAGAAACGTTTGTTCAGAGGTGGGGGACGCACAACGAGCCAACGAAATTTGTATTTCTCAACCAAAAAAAGGTGGACTCTAACTTATTTTATTCTTGTGTTAAAAAGAAAAAAGAAAAAAGGACAGATTACGTTTGAATATTTTAACTTGAGAAACTTTTAAAATAAAACCGAGAGTCTTTGCATATATAGATTTAGAGGCAAAATATATATATATATATATATAGATTTTAAAAAAATAATTTTTCCCAGCTAAAAAAAATTCTAGGTTTGAGTAAGTCTGAAGTAAAATTAAGTGATTTAGGTTTGAGTTTAAGCATTTTTCCCTTTAAATATTTTTGAATGTTAAAATTAATGTAATATGGACTTCTTCAAATATTTAAATTTTAGCTTTATTAGTCATTACTTTCATAATATTTTGCGAATCGGAGAGAGTTTTTAATATGACACTTAATCACTTATTTCATAAACCAGGTATAATATTTTTCAAAAACAAGGAGAAGTTATAATTGTTTAAAATTGAGAGGTAAAAAATATTGAACAAAACTTTATTTCAATATTTAGCTGTTACTCTCTTTCTCTTAAATTTATAGTTCTTTCTTCTAAATTATTCAGTAAAAGAGTTTTTATTAAAAGATAGTTTAAATACAAATAATAATTGAAGAGTGCATTTCAAAACAAAAATCAACACATTTTTTATAAATAACTAGCTAAATTTTTTTTTTTACAAATTAATTATCTAGATCTTATATTAATTTGACATGAGAAACAACAGGAGAAATAGTTGATTAATCCTAAATTTTAGAATGTGTGTGAGGAGAGAAGAATGTCTCCATTTAGTTTCATCTCCACTGCCTGCCTTCTGTTTACTGTCTCTACCATTAATCAATATCCAATATCTAATAGTGTAGACTTAATGCACTATAACGGCATTATTATAATATTAATTTTAAACAAAAATATATATATAAAGCAGTTAGAAATTAATATGCATACATAATCAATAGATTTTTAAAAATTCTTTTATAATTCTTTTATTTTTATCATGATTATGATAATATTTATTCATATGTAGGTTAATTTTTTTATAAACATAGATTAAATTTATTTATATGTATTTTTATTATTTAATATTATAATAATATTAAATCTTAACCTTTAGATGTTAATTCAGTAATAAAAATAATAAACAGAGAGAAGTGGAGAGGAAGTTAAATAGAAATATTCCTCTCCCGTGTGGGAGAGGCTTTATGACCTCTAGTAGTCTATGTGGAAAAGGGATGAAGAAAAAATTTTTCAATGATTTTGATTTTGAAAAATAGAAAAGTAAGATTAAAAATTTTTAATTTAATTTTTTATTGTTTTATCTCATGTCTTTTTCATTAAAACTTTATAAGCCCGCTTTTTTTATTGTTAGAATGAGTTATTAAAATTTTTTCTATCTCCTCCTCTCTTCAACATCCATCTCAAGCCAAACATATAATAAGGAGATAATAGAAAATCTCCAAACATACTTTAGGCTTCACCCGTCAGTCAATCGTTGTCACTCAAAATAC
The DNA here is from genome assembly GCF_004799145.2 of Neltuma alba. NCBI lineage: Eukaryota > Viridiplantae > Streptophyta > Magnoliopsida > Fabales > Fabaceae > Neltuma > Neltuma alba. The sequence goes on along the minus strand of NW_021636261.1, from coordinate 138,085 downwards.
GAGCGCGTTTGAAATAATATTAAAAACACTTATAAACATATTTTACATAGATTGAAATAAAATTTATCTTTATTTTATAAATTATGATTAAAAATCTAATTATAAGTTATTCCAAACAAAATAGGCCTTTCATACATCAAATAATTAATACTAACTGAGATTGTTAATATAAAAGAGGCAAATAACTAATTTGTAAATTTAAAGAAAAAATTAGTTAAGTTAGTTACTTATAATAAATAAGTAATTTGTCCTAAAATATCCTTATTAATCATGTACATTAGAATGAAAACCTTTTACTATGTGAGAAAAATAAATAAATATGATAGACAAAATAAATTAACGTCTTATATTTAGAACTAAATCAAATTTTTGACTAATTCTTATATATTTTGAATTAGAAGTAGTAAGTTGTTTGCTTATGCCTTCGATGTCCAAGCAACATGTTTTTTTCATTCAAACATGCCCTTGATTCTTTTTAATAATCAAGTATCGAGTTTTCATAACATATAAAAAATATTTAAAATTCGTCGCAGAATTTATATAAATTATTAATAAGTATTGAATAGTGAACTTATTTTAGATTCCATGTAAAACATAAGATCACAAGCTCATAATATTAAGACATCTGCGAAGAGCAGCAGCCACCACTCCATGAATTAAAGTAGCCCTCCCTTGATTTTCTCATCATCTCCCATCCATTAATATTTTTTTAAATATAAGAAGTAAATAATTAATTTATAAAAAAATCAATATAAAAACATATATTAATTATCCTAATACATCACATTTAATTATTTTTATTAAAAACTATGGATAAAAACTTTCTTTTAATACATGTAATTAATAATAATAGTTTAAAAAATATTTTTTAAAAAATAAAAATTGATACAAATTTTATTAACTAGCTTATTTATCGAAGAATGAGTGCAGGGATTTTTTTAATCAAGTTGAATATATATATATATACACAAACAAATATGTAAACGTTATACTCAAATTTAAAATATTATTAGGACCACTTGTTAAAGTGTGTCTGGGGATTTTTTTTCCCCGATGAGGAAGGATTAGAAAGGGTCGGAAAAGTAATTATTTTATTATATATCTGGAAATATACATGCAAAAAAAGTAAAAAGAAAAAAATGAAGGGACAAAAGGTCAAAGCTAGTTGAAGCATGTGTTGTGGTTGTTAAGCATATGAGGTGTAATGTCTTAGTCACCTTTAAACCAAAAACCAAAAGAATAAAATAAAAAATTATTCTTTATTTATGAACTTTTTGGAGCCATGAACGCCCAAATTATGCAGTGATGTGCTCAGAAGCAACCCTTATAATTGGGCGCTTTTTAAAAATTTCCTTTTTTTTTTAAATATCTTTCTGTTGAGTATTTTACCCTTTTTTGTAAGAAAAAGATATAATTTAGTTGAGTAGAGCTTAAGACAATCAACTGATTCTACAGTTACCACAAAATGATAAAATAGTTTCTTTCCTTCTTTTTTTTATTATTTACACTTGATTTTAAAGCAGCTGTACACGCATTGCTTTCAATGCTTTTTTTTTTAATTAATTATGACAATCATTAGATTCATTGCATGAATGATTAGAAAAGTCCATCTGTTTAAATCAAAGGGAAAAGGACATTAAAATACCTCCAAAATTGTAAAATCCCAAATCAATCTCCAAAATACTGCTAATTTTCAGACCAATCCTCTTGCATGAGATTTTAATATTTCGGTGAAATGACATTACTGCTCCCCACCTTTTAACTCAAATGGTATGAGCGTCCACTATTTTGTTATAGTAATTTGCAATTAAATTTGTGTTTATGAAAATAGTTGTCACTTACTAAGATAGCACGGTTATTCACTAATCAATTGTTGATACTATTTTCTGTTCTTAATATAAGATTTTATTTGATTTTTATTTTCGTCGTAAATATAAGACCCTAATTTATTTTGTCCCTCGTATTTATACTTTTTTTCCCCTAAGGTAGTCCTTATGATAATGGTAGTTCTAATTAATACACTTAATTAGTAAGGATATTTTATGAAAGACAACACTTATTTATTACAAATAACTAATTTAATTTATTTTCTTAATCTATTCAAATTAATCAGTTAATTTTTATATTTAGAATCAGAAGCAGTGTTTACCATGCTGTCCAAGTGATTTCATATGCCATGAAGTTTGAAGTTCGATAGTTATTTTATACCATTTTATTAGGAAGATGTAGCTGCTCAATAATTATATGTATTGTTAGGAACTAAAAGACAGTGAGATCAAATCTCATTTTAAACTATAGGGGTTGAATCTAGTAGAATGGATTAATTTTCATAATGTGGTGAACTAATGTTCAAAACCTTACTAGGAGATGTGTCTATTTTTAGTACCTGACAGTATCTCGAATAAATTATCTCTAATAAAAAATTATATGTAATTAGCAATAAATAAATGAATAAATAAAATATCATCTTAACCATCCTTTGTCAAATACTCCTCAGTCGTAGATGACAGTGGTGACTCCCGCTGACTAGCAAAGGTGGGAGTTTTTTTTAAGTGAGAAGAAGTTCTGAAAGTTCATTTTAGTCAAGAGAATTGTTTATCAAAAAATGATACCTGCAAATAAACCATTTTTAGTGGTTTCTAGATATAATTTCTTAACCTAAATAATTTTTTTTTTTTGAAAGTGGTAACTAAACACTTTTTTGTGAGTTAATAGGCATCAATGCACCCATGTGATATGTAAAAAATAATGGTATAATAAAACAAAACTTTTTATACGATGCTTTTATTTATGGAGCTATCATGAATTGTCTATTATCATCATCATTCATGATTACATAATTCATATTCTCACATGTGCCTTTAATTACTAATTATTATTAATATGTAAATATATTATTATTATTATTAGTTATGAGTAAGGTACATCTGATTTCAAATTTCAAACACACCATCAATTTCATATATTAACTTTTTTTTTTTTGGGAGAGGTGGGGGCCAGTCTGAAGATTCGGCTTTTGTAATATTGTAATAATTAAAGTGTCTTTAGTTCTACGATAGCCTCACTTCCTTAGTAAACACACCATAAACACAAAATCCCTTGATATTTATTTAATGAAACTTCCAAATTAAATAATACCATTTCTTCTCTTCACATATATTAATTTTAAAAAAAAACTGTCACATTTCAATTTTTTTTGTCTAAATTGATATTAATATCAATGTCATATATATCCGTAAAAAATCACCATTAAAAATCAGTTTCCAAACTCTGTAGTTGGCGTGATTTGATTTTATTAGTCAATCAAATTAAGTTTTTTGGAAAAAAAAATTTATTATTGGCGTCCAATTTGTTGTCATGAAATTTGAATTTCTAATTCTTTACAATGGATCTTGAATCTGTAATCTTGCATTTGGGTTCTTTTTCCCCACCTCAGCCCAATTGAATGCAATCGTTTTGATTTTTTTTTTTTCCTGTTTTTTCCACCAGCATTGAATGTGATCTGGGTTCTTATAAAAAAATTTCAAGGAGTGTTTCTGGCCAAGAAAATTGAAAACATGTGGGATATTTTCATTCAACATATTAAATTATATATTTTTAATGTATTTTTATTCAAAATATTAAAAATTATATACCACCAAATGCATATCCTTTTAGTAATTATGCATTAAAAACACTTTAAATTTATATATTATTCAAACAATCTTCGGTTTATTAAACTGATTTCTTTAAGAAAAAAAATACAAACATAAACTACATTATAATAATATTTTCAAATTTTAAATTAATAAATACACTTTTGACAAATTGAAAATGAAACACACGTAACATGTCGCCATTGCTTCCTCATAAATGGATTTGTTGGTGGCTAAATCACGTTTAGCTAGCATGACCAGAGTCAACTGAATCATACAATCAATTAATTAGCAAAATGGATTTGATGGTCGTCATTAGGTCTTTATGGTTTATCTTTTTATTATTTTTTTATAAAATAACCAATTATATTTTATGAAAAAATAGGAGAATTTCAGACAGATAACCAAATATAGGATGACGGGTGCCAATTTGAGGGAAAGTTTATGAGGCAAAACATGAAAAACTCCACTTACAACTATAACAATGACCCAAATTGACAACTAAATTAAAGTGTTGAACAATTTAAGAATAAAAGGACACCACAACCAACAATATTATTGCATGGTAAGATCATGGCTACAAACTGAGGCCAAGAGGTAGGTTGTATGCATCAAAAGAATAATATCAAGATATTAAATACACCACAAATAAAATTAGAATATTAGATGTAACTTAAAAATAACATCAGGCTATTGAATACTACTTTACTCATAAAATTAACCGTGTTAGGATTAGAGAACTAAAGAATTACTTTATAAAATCAAAGAACCAAACTAAAACATGGTATAAAGTTAGATGATTAGAAGTATAATTTTACTTATATTTAATCAATACTAAATCCGATCCTTAATATGAGAGCTGGTTTGACATTCAATTTGGTCCTACCCTAATCTACTTTTTTTTTTTGGTGAAATAAAATAAAATAGTTTTTGCAATAGTTATACATGTAAAAGATTTTATCAAATAGCAGTTATAGTTAATACACATTTTTAGTAAAAATATTATAGGAAATGTAACACGTCTTTATAGGTATTATATAAATCCATCACCTCATACAAAGTTAATACCAATAATGATCTGAGTAAAACATCAATGCAAAATTATTTCCTCATAGGAGAAGAATAATTTCAAGAGTTTAGATGGTAACAGATTCAAGTGATGATGATACGAGAAAGCAATATTACAGTCTCTGCGTTACGCAAGCCATGCACTCAGCAGGATATCTAAATCAATGCAAGCGTGTTTCAAATTCCAGAATGAAATACTAAACCCTAAACAAATATATGTGTCGCATAAGCAGCATTAGCAGATTAATAAAGAGTGATGCTTAATCCTTATAAGCTGGATGCTTCGTTATATTTGAATACGCAGTCATATAGACGTCCTCCTAGAAATTGGGCAACCTCTGGGTGCTTCACCTGAAAATTAAAATTTCATGGTACCAATCACATTTCTGAAAGATCATCAACAAGCCAATTGGTACGATCTCATCTTCATATTCGCTGACATCTTGAGAAACATGCACTTAAAAAGGAAAAAAAAGGTTCAATTTTTCATGTAGTAAGAAGCAACTAAAAGTGGTAAATGCATTACCATCCCAATCTTGAGCGAATCGCATTTAAACTGAGCATAAAGATTTGTTTCGATTCCACGACCCTGTCTCAAATGGGAAAAAAAGGTCAGCTTCTAACTCATTTTAACTGACATCGCTTAATACAGTTAAAAAAACGTGGAAGAGGAACTACCAAGTTTCCATCATATCCTATACCAGGTAACATATCCTGTAAATATACCATATAATGGAACCAGACTTGGGAAAGTCAGATGTCCCAGTGAAAAGCTGTGAGAATGAAGATCACATGCTGATCTTATACTGAGTTATAAAAAAGAAAAAGAAAAAGATGGTAGCTGTAAATAAGAGTTGATCAGGGCATAAACCCAAGGGAGAGGGAGGGCCATCAGTTAATGATCTATGCAGTTTCCCAATCCGAAGAAGAAGAAGAAGAAAGAAAGAAAGAAAAGGCAGATTGAATACTCTGTATTCTTGGGAAATTAAGGCCACAGCATAGCAGCTTAGGCGTGAAATGGCTTAATGGGGTTGACGATATGGAAAGAATTTTCCAATTCCCTTTGTATGAATGAATGAGAAAGGTGAAACCCCACAGAGATGATAAGCTAACCTCATTCTCATTAATTAAATTTCAACATTCTCAACTTTAAGATAGCAACATTACAAAGTGTCTTAGTTATTAGACAATAGTTTCTCTAAATCAAAAGATCCCCTGGCTGCTCTAGAATTACAATTTCCGCCTTGACATGCGAAAATCCCAAGGATCCAAAACATAGTATAATTTGTGACTTGAAACTATTCTTTGTTCTCCAACAATAGACATGTATGAGACCTTAAGAACCCATTTGTTATGCAAGGCAAATATGCTCCACTTCCAGGTTTTGGCTAAGTTTCATAAGTCCAAAAAAATTTACTGGACTTTTCTAGTGTCTCCAGGTGTGTTCCCATTTTTTATTTATAAGTGGCATGAAGAGGGAAAGTGCAGGCTCATTGTGGTTTACTGAAGACAAAGGATGATCAAGACATACAATAATAGCCTCGTATATTGCTATAGACATTACTTCATGCTAAAACCCTCTTTCTTCTTTTTGATTCAGACTGGGTGTATTGATCATTAGAACATCAAGCCCCTTGATCCACCTAGCTATTTTTCTACGTCAAGAATTATTACCTGACCCAACAGCTTGAGCTGTTAAGCAAGGGCCCCCAACCTTATTGGCTTAGAAAGTTGCTTTGTTAATTGAATTTGTGCTTCCACAATAGGTGGGTCAATGTCTCCAACTCTGATGGAAGATTAGAACTACTATTCAAGAAGCTATGAAGCTTGCTTCCATGGATTGTACAGTCCAAAATCATTCGGTTTGATGTCTAAGGAACCAAATGTAGAAAGTCTTCTTTGGCAATCTGTTTCTCCCTTTTTCCACAATCTTTGCCTAGAACCTTTCCTCTGGGTCAAAAAGATACATCAGAATATTCCTCCAACCAGACTCATTTATTATATTCCAAAAAATGCTTGACAGTCCTGTTATCCTTAACCCCACCTGCTGAAATCCTAATTCCTTATTAGCTACATTGTTTTGACCGTCATAGCCCAACAATGCATGCATCTTGATCATTGTGACTATAATGATCCACTAATATCCAGTGACAAACATACCATCCCTTCCAAGACGACAAGATCTGCATCACTGGCCAGATATGCAAGCTCTTGTGATACCCTCGCAAGATCAATAACCTGCAACAAGTTGAAAAACATTAAAAGCATTGATTATCAGTCAAGCCACTGACCTAACAAATATATACATATATATGTGACACAGCTTATTTTCTTACCGGCAAATCATTGCCAGAGTTAGCAATTAATAGATTTGAAGCATCGACACCCTGGAGCCTCCCTTCTTCATCCTTTAGCTGATGACCAACATTATACATTTAGCAAACTATATAGTAATACCAAAAGTTTATCAAATGTGCAATTACCTTGGATATAATTTCAACTAGCTCAGGGTAAGTCACATCATTGATGGAAGGTAAGTCATTAGCAGCCAATACAACCTGAATTCGAAATAGAATCTCATCAACATTGCTGAAGGTGGAGCAGTGCAAGAACAAGTTTTTTCCTTTTTCGACCACGCATGAAAAATTGAAAAGCAATCTCAATTTTAAACCAATATTTAAGGAAAAGATACCAAACACCTGAAACATGAAAGTCATAACAACAATACATATTATGAATAGAACAAAGAATTCCATAGGTCTAATTACATAGTCAATTGAAAATCAAATATAGGTTCAGTAATTAGTTTCTTGATGAATCCTGTGAAATGAAAAGCAAAATAACAAGAACAGCAGATCCTCAAGCTCTTCACCAAGGGAAAAAAAATGAATTACAACTGTTTCAAACTTCAATACATTGTCAACTGTGCTTTTTAGGAATAAAAAACAGAAATGGATTTCTGCATACCGCACTCCCACGCCGAAGAAGCTCCCTTGCAAAGGGCAAAATACCCAAAATGATGTCTGCACCAGAGTTATCAACAAATATGATAACCTGTCATTTTAGAATAAACAGATTAAGACACTATTACAGCATAAAATATGCCAAAAGAGATGAAATCCAATGTTAAAATTGTTTTGTTTCTTATATAACACACAAACACTATACTTGCCTTCTTCCAGGGCTTCTTGCTCCATTTCATTTTGAAAGTGTCAAGGTCATCAATAACCCAAGGTCTAGGGACAAGATTTTGACAACTAGCTAAGAAGGACATCCCATCTTTAGAGAAAACCTCTGCAAGCTTCAAGAAATCGTAAAAAGATGAAGGTGATACATAAACTAAGCATTGCTATAATCATCAAATTGCTGGCATATAAAAATAAAATATGGCAAAACAAATTATTTTCTGGTAAACGTATAACCTCCGTATTGCTAACATACATACTAGAACATATTTATGTTTTTCCATATATCTGGTTTCCGAAGCAAAAGTTTTAGGCTATGCTTTCAATCATTCAAGGAAGGTGATACCAGAAACAACTAACCAAAAACACTGGCCAATACCAATTAACTGCAGGTAAGGAGCATCGATTTGAGTGATGATTAGCCACACTATGGAGCCAATATCCACCAGAGGAACTAAGCCAGAAGCAAAAGCAGGGGGGCATAGGGCTTTTAATTTGAAAGAGTAAAGAAAAATATATTACAAACAGACATGGCTTAACAAAACAATATCTGCTCACATCAAGAAGCAGGCTTAGTTCACTGTGGTCCACATTTTTAATTATGTGGACTCATCTAGATGTCATTGCAGTAAAAGAAAAATAACCAACCTGAGCAGAGCCAAGATCAAATATGTTTCCCGCAAAAATCCCTCTAACTAGATTCTCAAGTCGCTTGCCTTCATCTTCAATTGCATCATTAAGGCGAACAACATCCTCAAATAGGGAGATGGCTTTTGCGTTCTCTTCATCCTAGTACATATAATCACGAAAGAATTCACAAATCACTGGTAAATGAAAAGGAACATATATGTCAAAATCTCATTCTTACACCTCTCTTAATAAGATTGATAACAGCATTTTTAATAAATCTTCAATAATGGTAGTAGATATCATTTTCAGTCTTCCATATTTGGAAACAATGCCATTCAATGTGCCTTTATCCTCGTGCAAAACAGATATCCTGATGCTTTACTTCAGCATAAAAGACAGGAAATTTCAGAATGAAACTTACCTTGACTTTCTTGAAGATATCTCTGAATCCCAGTTCTCTAAGTACTAGCTCACGAAGTCTGCAGAGAAGCTAGAATATCCCCCGCCCCATATTATAAAGGGAGAAAATGGGAGGAAATTAGATATATCACCCAATATATTTACATTTTTGCTATTTCAGGGGTTTGGACAAACTAAATCAAAAAACAAAATAACCCAGAGAACATACTATGCAATCTGGAGGCCCACCATGACTTTCTGGATCTTTCTTTAAATCTTCAAGTATTTCAGCATACCTTTTACAAGAAAATGCATTTAAGGTGAATAAGAGATCATATAAATATCCTGTCATCAGTTAACCCTCCAAACCTAAGAACTAAATATTTCATCCAAGCTTACTTTCCAAAAGCATGCTCATCTCAATGTTGCTAACTAAAAAACGCACACGATAAATCTTTTCATGCAAGTAGGAAAAAAGCAGCAAGAGATCACCTTTGAGCAAATTTTTCAGCTCTGGAAGCAGCGTCAGGAACAGAAGTATCACTCTCTGCACGCTTCCTGTATAATACTAGATTAATTGCTGATGTAAACACATACAATTGTTTTATAAGTATATTAGAAAAATACATTATATTTCTTAACCTTACTAAGCCATAACTATTAGGGTTCATAGGTTTAGTTGGCTGCTACTTTGATTACTTTGATATCTTCAGATCTAGGAATACTTTATAAGCCATTGTGTTTGATGAATATGAGTTGTATTTTGGCTTGTTTCCACTATTTAAATGTGTAAAGTCTTATTTAATGTCTTAGCATTCTTAATTATGCTAGAGAAACAGAAGGTTATAGAATTAGACCTTAGAACAGTGTTCCTTACCCTTCGAGGAGAAAAGTTCAAAAGCGATAAATGGAGTGGTCAGTTTTACATATTATCACAGCAAGCTGCTCTCTGATTGATTCTATAATGTAATGAAACTGTGACTATAGCATCTTCATTAATATTCTCAACTTTATTCTCTTACCTCAAAGGTACTCCGATCTATATCCTAAGGCAGACAGCATTAAAAGTTCATTTTGTTACAACCTAAATGATTCTAGCAACTGTAGAACCCATCAAAGCCAAAGTCTTAATATGCTAGGTAACGTTACCCCGTACAAATCAACGAATTAAAACATTAGAGCCGCATCATGGCTCTCAATATTTCCTCTATTGGTCCAGGGAGATTCCATAACAAGCCCAATATATCCTACCCCTTCAGCTGTCTAAACTCATACTGGAACCACACAAGTTACATTGAAAACCATAGCATTAATTTGTTGAACACTTCAATATTTACATGTTCTTTTTGGTCCTTTTTCAGCATTGAAATTACCAAACATTCAAATGCTCTAGCTTTCCAAGGACTCCGTTCGAATACCTGTACAAAAACCAGCCTTTCGTAGTACCTCTGGTAGCAAGCAATAGTATCAAATTAACCCAAACCCATTTCCGAGGAAAATTTATAAATTGCTAGTCTAAAGTTTAAATCATGATATTCCCGAGCTACATCTTCAAAAGAAGGACTGGCTTTCTGAGGCTTGAGAACAACGATCTTTGTGTGTTTAGCCTTGTAGCAGACATTGACAACTTAAGTACCAACTTATAACTCACAAGAAGAGCATCTAGCCTTGATATCAAACAGTACAGGAGAAACAATTTAAGTAAAGACAAATGCTTGTGAATACAACCGAGATCCAACGGACACTACAAAAACTCGGGTCATGACGGTGTGCAGAACGACAAAAGTAGCTTCCTGAAAATTCGGGACCGTAACAATTGCAAATCCTAATGAAAGCTGCCATTTGGGACTAGAGGCGACTGCTTCACAGAAACTAAATTCTACAAGTAAGCCGTGCTGCCATTGGAAAGCTGAAAGATGGTGTCTTTTATGCCTTGTGATGGTTATTCATTCCATAAAGCATATAATTTGTTTAAATTCAACATCAATCAATGCTCTGAAAGGTTTTGACTGGAAACGAGAATCAAACTAATCAATGCAAAGATCATGGAACCCATCCAAGAATAAGAGCAGATATGAAAATGCACGAAGAAATATGTGAAATAGTATTTTGTTGCACAACAGTCAAACGATCAAGAACCAGTCGCATAAACTAGGCAAATAAGTAATTACGCTCGACACAAGCAGTGCTTCCTTTTGTGTGACATGCAATTCTGGGAAGTAGTGGGCAAATAAATAAAATGACTAAAAAACGTACTTGAACGAAGGAATAGAATTATAGAAGAGATCAATCCAAGACAGCTCGGTAGGAGTAGGCTTGCGTGGATTATCAGACGGGAATCTGTAAGGAATAGTGCAGGCTCTGTAATTGGAATCGATCGGGGTCAACAACAATGGGAATTCTACCAGCTCCGATGCGCTCTCCATATTGGTTTCTCGTTGATGGTGTGATTCCACAGTGATACAGGGGATGATCAAATTATGTACGACTGGTAAAAATGAGATTAAAGTTCGAATTTTGTTCCAGGCCAAAGCAAAAGAAACGCGATGCCGCAGAGCCGAAACGATGTTGCGCTTTTAGCTGCGGCTTCTGGAGTATCTGCCCTGTTATTCTTTGTATTGCGTGGTCGATACCCAACGCCTCTGCCAATTGTGAACTGAACAGAGAACGGCGAATCACACTTAGAGAGGGTGTTTGGATAGAAAGGTTTCAAAAATGTTTTTACTTAAATATACAGAGGAGATTATCTCGTTTTATAAAAAAATGATTCTGAAACTTTAGTTTTGATTTTGCCAAACACCCTCTGAATATCTTCTAGTTTATTAGTCCAATAATCAAATACTTAGCCTTTGAAAAACGTAAATTAATAAAACAGGGAAGTTAAAGCTTTGCCAAGCGGCAGAATTGTCATTGTTTTGTCACTAAAAACTCAAAGCTTTGTACTTTTTTCGTAATTCATGAAGTAGCTTATTAAGCACAATTCTGGTCATTTTTAAAATGAACTCAAGTAAATTCTACTTAATATTTGTATATTTTTAAAGTTATACGGAAAAAAAAAAAAGAACCGATCGTTTATTGGTGGAAGCATGTGGCCCCATTAAGGCAATAATGAAAATATACAACAAATTTTTATCTTTTTCAAAATTTTTAATTCATACTACCTCCGATCCTAATTATAAGAGTTGGTTGACTAATTTGAGGAGATTAAAGAAGTAAATTGAATTAGTTATTTGTCCTAAATAGATATTGTCTTTTCTAAAATATCCTTACTAATCAAGTGTATTAATTAGAACTATTATTGTTAGAAGGGTTACTTTGGAAAAAAAATATAAATATGAGAGACAAAATGGATTGGGGTCTTATATTTATGATCAAAATAAAAGTTAAACATGGTCTTATATTAAGGACCGGAGGTAGTATATATTAAACACGCAATTATACTATTATACTAATAAATACGTAATTTTTTGAGAAATTATATGTACCATATTTTAATTAACAAGTTTTACACATTGAAACATTTAATTTTCTGATTATTTTATACCTTAAAACAGAAGAAGCTATCAGTGTTACATTCATCTTTTTTTTTAATTGTAATTACATTCTTCTTTTTTTGGTAACCCATTTACATTTTGTTCATGACCTGAGCTGAGACGGCGCATCACTGCATGTGCAAACTGTAGGGTTTTGGCCTTTTAAGACGGGCTGTCAAGGGTTTAAGAGAGCTGCGAATTCCATTGTGGAATCCTGAAACCCTAACGTCATTGAGGATTTCACTGGAACAATGGGATTCTGGGGTTAGTAACCTCGTTGTTCTTCATAATTTTTTTTTTTTTATCTTCTTTCGCATTTCATTTATTTTTCCCGGATTGATTACGGGCTCAGTAGCTAAAGTTTTCTCGGCTAGTTTTTTTTGTTCTTCACTCAGCATCCCAACGCATCCCGTTTTTAGAAATGAATCTTGATTCTTACTTTTATTTCTTGGATAGAGGGATTTGCTGCTTTTGACCTTTTCTTATTGACCCTCGATGATTTTGATCCCTTGACTTACTTTTCTTTAGTTGTAATTCTCCTTTTTAACCGCAGGTATCGAAGTGAAACCTGGGAAACCTTATCCTTATCACGCGGACAATGTGCAGGGGAAGCTTCATGTAACTCAGGTCTCTTTTGCACATTGAAGTCCAAGTTTTTATTTTTCACATACTAAATCGAAGCTGTGTCCTTAGTTTAAGTTCTCATTGATTTTCTGAGTTCTGCTATTACTCTAGGAAGCATAGAGACCTCAAGCAAGGAGCTTTGTCCATATCTATGTCCTGCGTTTACAACATTACGCTTTATGTTGTGTCGGATACTTATAATTTTGTCATGTCAATTGCCAATGGTCATGCTTCTTAAGTTATAATAGCTCTTAAGGTTGTAATATGTTTTATTTCTGCAAGTCAAGAATCAGGTTGATTGAACATACTATGATAAACTTAGAGCTATCATTGCCTTATCTTATACACTATAATCCATTCCATAACGAGCATCCACAGTAAGTGTAATTAGGTGATTTCGTGATTCTTCTATACCAACTTAACCAGGGACTCTTAGTGATTAGCATACATGTACTTGCATGTATAATTGTATCCATATGTCTGCTAAATGCATGGGGGACTTCAATGTTTCTAAATTGAGTCAAACAACGTTGATTCCTTATGTATCTCCATTTCCTCTCTTAATAATTCAGGCAACCTTAGGCCTTGGCTCATCAATTGAGAAAAGCATTCTCCAATGTTCTACTGGACATAAAAATCCAGTCTTTTTATGCTCATTGCTGCCAAATAATACTGAGTCGTGCCCTTTGAATCTTGAGTTTGATGAAGATGATTTAGTGGCCTTCTCAGTCATTGGTCCACGAAGTATCCATCTCTCTGGTTTCTTTGAAGCTGCTGATGGGGATGAACTTAGGGATGACTATGAGTAGTATCCTTTTTGAATAAGTGCCATTGATCTGATTTTTAATTTTGTTCACGTGTGTGTGTGTGTGTGTGTAATTTTTGATGAAGACAGTACACGGTATATTACTATTATATATTTCCCATGTTTCCCTATGACAATGTGAAAGTGATTCTTTTGGAGAGGGTATTGCCGATACAGAGACAGAGGAGTCTTCTGAATACAACACTGAAGATGAATATGCGGATGGCTTCATTGATGATAGTGATATTGAGTCTTATCCACCTTCACCTGTCCCAAACAGTGGAGGTAATTTGATTGTTTTGCTGAACCTTCTTAAACCATCAAATCAGCATGCGTGTTTCTGTTATTATTCCTAACAGGTGTTTATAAGACGTTTTATATAGACAGATGCATGAGCATTAAATTAAATATAGTCTCAAATCTTATGTCCGCTGGACTGTCATACCCAAGTACAACGCATGAGAAGCGCTCAAATCAATGTTTATTGATGAAATGTTAATCTGATTATTGGTCATTCTTTGCACATGTTATATTCAATACAAAAACAGTGACCATTATAATCTTTTCTGTGTATTGCAGCTATACATAGTAATCATCCCATATGATGCACTATTCACAGTATGTTTTTAACGTACATTGAAATATGCAGATCAAGTTTATATGATCTATTGCTTCTCTTACAGTGGTAATTGAGGAAATAGTAGACGATGATAAGCCCGAAAGTGGAGATAATGCTTCCAAGAAGTCAAAGAAAAAGGTTCAAATGCCTAACTCCAAGGATGGCAAAAATTCCCAGCAGCAAATTGTTGTTAGGGGTGATAAGGGTGTCCATGTTTTGGAAAGTGAAGATGAAGATGGTTTTCCAATTTCTACTTCTCTGATGGAAGAAGCAAAAGGAGAAAAGACACATAAGAAAACTGAGAAGGCCAAGAAAAAGAAAGTGAAAGATGATGACTATGCTGCAACACTGAAACGAAAAGTTGAAGGTGCTGACAAAGATGAGCATCTTGAAGGGTGAGATACTAGATTGATTACTTCTAAGAACTAGTTTTATTATGACATTTTCTGTCACTCTTCTAGGAGTAAGGGGAATGAAAACAAAATAAAATTGTATTACAAGAAAGAGAAGAATCGACCCCCCCTGGTGTCCTCCCGCTGGAAGTCTGTGTTGCACTAAATATTTCTCATGATGATTTCAGGAAAAAGACAAAGAAAAAGAAGTTGAAAGAACAAGGTAAAGGGGACAGTGCTAAAGTATCTGGTGATAGCATTGAGACTCATGATGCTAGTTCAGATGGTAAGCATCCTGCTGAGGTGAAAATAACACCCAGCCCGGATCATGATTCTCCTGCTGAGGATCAGCGTAAAGGAAATGCATACAATGAAAAGTAAGATCATCGATTTGTTTTGTTCATACTGTATTCTTGTGTTTTAATAAATTAGGGAAAGTATTTTATAACATGTCAACTTCCTTACCTGGGGAATTCTCATTGATTTGAAATTAGATCATAGTGCAGTCATTTGTACTGAAATCTCTCCTTTATTAACATTGTAGATTGCAGATTAAGCTCATAAGTGCTCACAAAATACAAGCTCTTGCTCCTAGAAACTCTGAATAGCCTGTAATTTGAAGCAGCTCAAACCATTAAAATTGCAAATTAATGCTAATGACATAAAGGAAGGTTTTGGGGTTAGAATTTGTAGATTTAGTGAGAGGTTGAAACAAAAATGTGGAACTAGAAGGGATGTGATCTGATGTGTTGTGAGCTTATGTTTTACGAACGTTAAGTTGAAGGTAATCAAGTTTTGTAATTAATCACCTTGTTTAAATTTCTTGTGCCTATGGACAGCATTCTTGATGGGAAGAAAAAGAAGAAGAAGAAGAAGACTAAGGATGAAGGGGGAACTAATGCAAATCAAACTTCCACAGCTACGGGAAATCAGAATATATCCCCCTCTGAGAGAGGAGAGGAGGAAATAGAAGCCAAGCCATCTCAAATAAGAACCTTCCCAAATGGGTTAGTTGTCGAGGAACTATCCATGGGTAAACCAGATGGCAAAAAAGCTACTGCTGGAAAACAGGTCGTTCATTATATTGAACTTATTGATTTTTAGATGGTTGGAATGTCTGAATAATGATTATGCGTGTTTTTTTTCCAAGTACAGCTTTTTTCCCATTCTGGCATGAGAACTTATGTATTATGTATTACAAGTTTCAATATTTTAGGAGCTCACGTGTTTCAATCTTTATTTATACTTATCTTGATTTAAGTCTGAATGCCCGTGAAGTGATGTCAGATAAATTATTCAGTATTTTGGTTTAGTGATATAGAGCAATTGCTAAGAAATAAGTTGAAAGACATCCTGAATTAAGCACCTCTGTTAATTATTACTTTATCCATAGTTGCTCTGATGCTTCTGGTCCAGGGTGCAGTTCATGTGATTTAAACTCGCTGCACTGTAAATTAAAAAAAAGAAAAAAAGAAATAACCTTTGACATTGGCTATAGGCATTTTTATTGGTATTTCCCGCATGGCCATGATGGATATAACCACAAACGAATTTATGCATGTTACGTCACTACTACAATAATTTTACTTTAGAGTATTTGGTTTCTTTTCCCAACTTCTCTAATCTGTTCAGCTAATCACGGGATCTAGTTTTCTTTCAGATCAGTGTTAGATACATTGGCAAGCTACAGAAAAATGGGAAAATATTTGACTCAAATATTGGAAGAGCACCCTTTAAATTTCGCCTTGGTATATATTTTATTGATGTGAGTGGGCAAAATATATCTTTACCTGCATATTATCTTTCCCTAATTTCTTTCTGATTTGCAGGTATAGGGCAAGTCATAAAGGGTTGGGACGTTGGGGTCAATGGTAATATATACTAAATTTACTTGAATTCTGATGAGACTGATATGCCTTTATATTTTGAAATATACACAGATCTCCCTTAAAGTAACAGTTATGATACTTTTTCAAATTTACATTTGCTTAAATACATCTTTTACTAAAATAGATGGAGGGTATTTTGATATCAAAAAAATGGGACTAAATATAAAATAGAATGTTTGTGTGAGTTGAACAAAATTTAGGAGAAATGTGTAATTAATTTATTACTTGCTTTTTGAAGCTGTCACAACATTCCTTTACTGTAATTATCTTTTTCTTTTTTTTCCCTCAGGTATGAGAATTGGGGACAAAAGAAGAATCACAATTCCACCATCCATGGGGTATGAATTTGCCTCATTTTCCTTGCATTTTGTTATCTTCAGCGGTCCCATTGACTAATTAAATTTCCCTTTCGACATTACCTCTTTTAACTCTTGATTGTTTTAATCTGGTTTTGCTGCTGAAAATTGTTTACCCGATCATAAATGGGGTATCATATTTATGACCCCATGATTTGTATTTAAATGATTTGGGTAAATCTAACAAAGAGCTTCGCCATCTCTAGAATTGATGCTCTTCAGTTTCAGCTGCAATTCTGATTTATAATTCAACCAAGAAAGATTAAATATGCGGAACCGGATCCCTCAAAAGGTTGAGCGTTTTGTAAAACTTTCCTGTGTATTTTTTGTGCTAAGTTGGGTTATATTTTTTGGTTACAGTTATGGAGATAAACGTGCTGGAAGCATACCTCCAAATTCTTGGCTTGTATTTGATGTTGAGTTGATCGATGTTCGCTGATTTCACTGCAGATTCTCCCATTAGGGCAGGAAACAAGCGCCCTATATTTATACATTTGCCACCATCATAGGCTCAAGTGTCAAATATTTTGTGAGTACAAGTTTTGAATGAGTTTGAATTGAAGTAGGACTCTCCATAAGTCCCAAAAGATCAAAAATTAGACCTATACAGTTTTGTCAATGGAGTTGCATTTTACTTTGGATAACGTAATTCAATAGTCATCATGAGATTCAATGTTGCATAGCAAAATGAGTTCTGAACACGATGAAATCTGAGGAAATTTTTTGGTCACCCTCGTTTTCCCTAGTGTTACTACAGCTATTTTTCCTTTTTGTTGCTTGAAATGATCTGGGTATAAATCCTTTTGATGAATTTTTGATGATGCTTAATCATGAACTGACAAATTAGAAATCATGCCCCAAAATTTACTTATGATGCATCCATTGGATTTTCAGTCTAGGTATTTTTTCTCCAGGGCGATGTATATATAATTATTTAATTTTGTTTAAAATATTTATGTTTCTCTAAATATATAATAATTTAATTAGTATGATTTATTTTCTAGACTTTGTGTGGTTCATATCGAGTCAATACCAATTCAAATGTTTAATTGAAATTAAAAATTAAGAATTTAAACTTTAGAAAGAATGGATTAAAGTGGGATAGTACAAATTGTTTATCAGTTGAAAATATTCAGATTTTACAAATCCAGCTAGAAAGGAACATTTGTGAATTCCATTTTTGATGCTCTTCGATCTACCATCTAACCTCTCGTAAGGTTTTTACATATCATCATTTGTCACTTGAACCGTTGAACGAGTACAGCAAAGTTATCGTAGAGCCAATCAATGATTTAATTCTAATTTCAATTCAAGAGAAGCACCACCAACATCAAACAAGTTTATCACAGATGTCAAATGAGAGACTCGAAAATAAGAAACCAAAATAACGATGAAAACTCGGGTGCAATTTTTTCTTTCAACAACAAATGATATTTAGTGTTACAGTTCAGAAGACACCCGCATTCCACTCAACATTTCGGTCATTCCGAGCCAATGTGGAAAAAAGGAAGAAAATAGCACAACGTATTTCCTACATCTAACTGTTACACTACAGATACATCATAAGAACAGACACATGAAAGCCTACCCAACAAACATATTTCCTAACGCCTAAGTTTTAACTGGTACAACAACAGTTAAAAACACTCATCTGACTATCAAGGTCCCTTGATCCGGAACCTGACAGGTTAAATGTCAAGTGTCAGAAAGAGTGAGTGAGCCTAGATGCGGGTGACTTGGGAAGAATATTGCATTACCAGCAACCATGTTTAAGCAGGAATCCCAGCATTTGATAGGCTGGTGTTGGACTCCTTCTCAGGAAAGGACGATCTATCATCGGTAGATGAGTCCCTGGAGCCTTGAACATTGCTAAAACAAGCAGCATTGTCTCCTTGAAAAGCTGGTGTTAGAATAGGCTTTACTCCTCCAAAACTAACATGAAATTCTTGGTCAGAGACAGGACTAAAATGGGGAGGTGTGACAGTAGATATATACTCCGTCTTCTGCTTCTTGTGTTTGTGTTCCTGCCGGTAACCTGGAAGGAAACTACCCACGACAACCTGAGGCGTAAAAAATGTATGAGAATGTAATTTGGTTCTTTACCGGTGTCAAGTGTCTTTTCAACTCAAAAACCTTGAACTACTAAGTGAATCTCATATGTAATCTCTAAATTGCCCCTCACAAGTTAGATTTTGGGGAACTCAGGCCAACATGTAGCCAGTGTTGAAACTCAATTATAAAAATGAAAGACTGCAGCGATTGAGCTTTTAAGAACGTAGACTTCACAACATCAGAAAGTGCTCGAATATTATAACTTTGTAATGAATATTCCCTTAAAACTAAGATAGTGTACCTGCACAGGGCCTGCAGCAACCAACAGACCAGCAAGTCCACCCCCAACCACTCGACCATCTGGACCTGCCAAAGACACACTCATTCCACCAGATCTGCTCCTTGTTACCCCATTCTCAGTTGGCATAAATGAACCAGACAAAGAAAGAATCTCAAATCGTCCCTATAAAAGCATCGAATAAGCCACTAATAAGGGAAGATATTAAAAAGTACAATTAAAAAAAAACCTAACACTAACATCGACTAGTGGGTGCAATGCCAGAAAGAGCAGGTTGCATTTGCGCAAAGAATGTCGATGTTACATATTTTGAAACCCACTTACTGTTTTATATGAACTTTATAGGTAGAGAAGTATTTAGGACTACACTCACCTCATAAGTTAAAGTACCACCCGAAGAAGTTGGTTGTCGAAGTGTTACATTTGAAATCATGCCATTCGCAGAAAGAACGCAAATGGCACGAGATCCCTGTTGAGAGAAGGACATGACCTTCATGTTGACATCCTATGGCAGACCAGTGGAAAATCAGAATACGTACACAAATACAACAAAGACAACACACTTATTTTCCTGCATTCACAATCTTCGGGAACAGTGATATGATTCCATTGATTGTTATCATTATAATAATGTTATGCATGCATATATAAACAACATATTGAGGCATATGTATGCAAATACTCGTACGAATTCACTGAAGCATATAGTTAACACTACTCTGTATAAAAAGGGGGGGGGTTTACCACCACTCCTGATTAAAGACTAGATTGTCATTAATAATTACTATGAAGCGAACAATTTCAATCTCACACAATTATTTCATAGGTTGTTAAAGGCATGTCATAAATATTGGCAAACATGCAGGCATACATAAATACATACACATTTTATTCAAATAAATAAATTATTAAAAACATACATTTTTTCATGCAAAAAGGAAAATATAATACATCACGTGTGCCTAGGTAATTTACGCTTGACACATCAGATTAA
Organism: Neltuma alba; assembly: GCF_004799145.2. Taxonomy (NCBI): domain Eukaryota; kingdom Viridiplantae; phylum Streptophyta; class Magnoliopsida; order Fabales; family Fabaceae; genus Neltuma; species Neltuma alba. Next base: position 117,606 of record NW_021636261.1, on the reverse strand, counting down.
AAAATTATGGCATGGTACACAGTAATGAAATGATTAACCATGCATTTCTTCTATATCATACACAGACGATAGAATCCGACCAATTCATGATATCTAGAGCCAAAAGGCAAATGAAATGAATACCTCGCCAGCGTTAACTGTAAGTATATGAGGTGTAAAATTGGCACCAACTGAGTATGCGAGTCCATTACCTATAAAACGTAGGTAGATAAATGAATAGAGAGACGGAGAATAACTGGTTACTAGTTGAGAATGACAATTTCTGGAACACGATCCAGTTGCACTTATTGTTTCGTTAAATAAAAGGAATTCACAAAATCAAGTAAACTTCATGCAGCATCCAGACATATGCAACACACTTTTCATTTCTTTCAGAAATACAATAACCACAATTATTTTCTTTAAAAAAAAAAAGAAAAAAAAAAAGAAAACAAAGGGGAAAGCATGTTAAGAACTCTGGCCTCATACAGGAGTTGCAATCAATGTCATATCTAAACTAATAAACTCTGTTGTATATAAATCTATTTTTTAACCAGACAATTAAAGCTGCGTCAAACAATTAGAACCAGCATAGAGCCTTTAAATATAAAGAATCAGCATGTCCTGCTTCAAAGCTGAACATAACAAATTAATTAACTACCATAAAATGTAGTGTCACAAGTCCTGCCTTTTGTGACATGCACATGTATCTAACACAGAGAACACTAACGTTCATAGAATTTAAAACCATCATCCCAGAGTTCACTCTTTCATCCATGGCGATAATATAAATATGAATAGTACTCATTCGAAATCATGTCATTTCAAGAATAATACTTGCTCATCATCATTAATTAGCAATATGCCAAGGTTCCAGGCCAATCATATCCTGCAAGGCAGGAAGCATGCTTTTAAAAATACATTTTAGTTTGAGGTCTCTGCCGGGAAACAACTGGACATGTCAGCCCCTCCTATTAGTCCATCACTTTCTCTGTAATTATTTAAAAAAAAAAAAATCTTGCCCTTCCTGAAAAGATAGATGACTTGACTTCACCTTTTTATAGATTTTACAGTAACCTATCCCTTCCTCCTTCCAACTTCTATTCCAGATCTGAAAGGAATCTAAGCTACAAGTCCCATTATACCATTATAAAGACACTAATCGAATCCCAGAAAATAAATATGCATTGATAAAAGAAAGATCAAAGGAATTAGTTAACCGTCCACATGGTTGGATATGTACCAAGGAAAAAGTCAGATAAGATTCCCATGCCTCAGAAGTAAATGACAAGGCTATAAAGAATCCAACCTACTTATTGTCATCCCATGTTCGAGGAGACCAAATGTAACAGTAAAACGGAACCAGCAAAAGATATTACAGTAAAACAAAGCTCAAGCAGTAACTGAAGTGAAAGATCAAAGTGCGAGAAAATTTAAACTACCTGGTCCTGAGCTTTCGACCTCATACTTATTAAACGACTTCTTCGTAGATTCAACAGACCGCCCTCTGCCCCGCTTCCAACCGGAGAAGTCACCGGTCAACGGAATTGACGACGAAATCGGCATGGGAGACAACGCCAAGGCCATTGAGCCATCGGGACCATACTTCCTTGGCCTCCCTCTCTTCTTCTTAACATCTGTGCCTGGAGTCGCCGTCCCCGTCACCGTTGCTGGAGCACTTACAGGAGCCGGAGCCGCTGCTTCGGTCCCGCCGGTGAACTGACCGGAGTTTTCATTCCTCGAAGCTACGTGGAAGCTGTCCGGGGCATCGTTATCCTTCAGCACAAGCCCAGAACCAAAACTCTCCTTTTCCTCCATTTATATAAATCAGAGAAAACAAAAGAAACACCAAAACCTCAAAAAATGCTTAAACCCCAGCCATTGAAGGTTTCAAACCTTATTTTTAACCCAAATAATTAGAGCAATAATATATATAATCTTGAATGTTGTTGCTTTCTGCGGAGGAATATATTTGAATCAGGAGAAGGAAACCCAGAAATAGTACAACAATGACGTTCGAGCTCAAAAAGGAAAATTGCAAGCTGACAGAAAACTTCAACAGATCAAAAGCTTTTTCTCTGAAATGATGAAACAGACGAAAAATCTAGCAGTGCAATCGCAGAAGTTGAACCTCTTCTGAGACAAATATACAGTGCTGAAACTCAAATCTCCACCATTGCAGGAACTACAGAGAGCTTCAAAATTTCCAGAATTTCGAGAAAAAATATCAACAATTACGGAGAAAATTAACTCATCTGCTTCACAAATTTCTCCGGCGTGATATGTGAATTTAGGGTTTTGCAGGAAAAGGAGTAGTAAATAAATAAAGTTGAAAATTGAAAATTTATAATTAAATAAGATTAATGAAGTAATTAAATATTGGTGATTTAATTATTAATTAATATTTTAATTGCAAAATTGGAAGTATAAATTGCGGTTAAGAAATTGGTTCACGTCCGTCTTGTAAATTTAATAAAAAGTGGTTTAAGATCTATTAAATGAATCATGAATGTGAATAGGGATGCACCTAATTTGAATTTGAACAAATTAAAAAATGAATATGATTGTTTTTCGAAAAGAGAGGAAATACCTTTTTTATTTGAATTTGTCGTTTATTTAAGTAAGATCTTTAAATATTTATACCCACAAAGCTGTAAAGTTAAGCTTCTGGCCATCCCCATTGCTCCAACTACTGACAAGTTGTTTATCTTTACAGTGAAATTAAAGTTGACCAAAACTCTTAAAATTGAAAAGTCCTCACTCAATGAGATAATCAAAATAAATTAAGATATTATCACATTATAATTTTTTTTAATAATTTCCAGAAAGATCTATACTATATAATTATACAGTATACATTAGATTGGATGATGATGAAGCATATGATACCATAAATATTTCTATTTGGTGAAAAATAAAAGTTAAAGTTAATTATATGCTCTCGTAAAAGGGTGCTTAAAAATTGTAAAAATGTTTTTACTCCCAAATATTACTTTCACCTTCTTTTTTATGTTTGTTTATTGAATATTTTTTTAAAAATAAATTATTCAATCAGTGTCATAGTAAAAGAAAATTTTTTTTAAAATTTTTTTTCCCATATTAACAATGAAAAATTAATCTCTTATTGGACAGCAAATTAGATAACTCTAAAATCTAACAAACAGATAAAAGAATTAGACCCAATGCAAAGAAAGGACACAAGAAGCAACAAGCAAGTGGTTAATTTGATGTTTATGACTGTAAGGTTCTTAAGTCAGATTTTAAATTTTCAAAACTCTGAATTTTTTATGTCACTACTTTAGAGAAATTTTTTTAAATATGTATTTTTTAACATTTACCTCTAAAATAATCTCTTATCATCACAACTTAAAAATAGAAAAGAGATTCCAATGTTTAAATATGTATTTTTGAACATGTACCTCTAAAATAATCTCTTCTCATAACAACTTAAAAATAGAAAAGAGATTCCAATGTGCCAAGTGATACTATAAACAACTGTGAAAAATTTGGGACTGTGGGCTGGGAACAAGCATTCTTGCTTGATACTCTTGTAGCCGTTAAAGTTTGCACATCCTAATTATGATCCTTTTCTAATTTGCAAGCATGTCAAACAATAAAACAGTGTTGTCAGTGTCCCCTCGCGTGTTCAGATTGTTTCACATGTCCAATTCAAATGATAGTGTTGTTTGGGAAGATAAATAAATGCGAAATGTATATGCACCAATCCCTTTCATCGCGGGATAAACTTTATTGCAGGGTGCTACATACAATTCAGGAGCAATAATACCCCAAGTGAGAAAAAATCAATAAGATTAAACAAAGGGGGTAGTTTTGTCTGGGTGCCGGTTTTCGTCCTATTTGCTGTAATCAACTAGAATTTTTACACTAATTTATTGATATTGTTGACCCATTCTTGGATTTGGATTCTTGTGTCCAGTTCCAGTGCCCTACATTGTTTGGGCTTCTTTTTTTTGGCCATTTGTAGTGTTTGCCATCACTCACAGATTCTTGTTTATGGGTATAAATATATAGCCTTGGACGCAAGTGACACGAATCAAGCATATTTTTACAGGCACAAAAATGAGAGACATGTTTCCAATAAATAAAAAGCCCAAAACAGCAAAACAGCAAAACAGTATCCAGTTAGAAAACCTCCAGAATGGAGAATATGATAGACTATATATACGTACATGACTGGGAAGCCAATTACAATTGACTTGAAAGCTTCTCTACCACAGAAGAATTCAAATGATTTTCTTTAAAAGAAAATGCTACCACAACACAAACCCAGCTCTTCTCTCCTCGAAGGAGTATTCTATCTCTTGAACCACAGAGTCACAGCCAAATGGAACTGACAGGGGAGGAGGAGGAGGCCGGAGTCATAGCCATTTTCATGGAGACTGAAAGTGCCGACGACGGTGTGGTGGGGATAGGGATAGGCAGTACTTTGGGAGTCTTGTTCTCTTCAGCATCTTCTTCTATCATTGTTGCCGCTATCTTGGAGGGAGTAGTGAATGACACATTTTTTAGTGCCATGACTTTCTGCGACTTTTCGCTCTGTACGCTCAACTTATCTGCCATGTTTGCTCTTGATGATACTGTTGCTGAAGATATAGGACAAAAAGGTTGTCTCGTCATAGGAGATTTTATGTCACGAAGTGAATGCTTTTTTCTAGTGACACCGGCAACGCCGTACATTGTTGCTGCATAATCAAAGGAGGTGGAAGACAACATGTGAGAGTTCGAATGTGGTCTATGAAGTATGAGAGAAACATGGTAAGAAATATATATACATTCTTGTTTATGGCTATTTTGTGGGACCGATGTGAAACACAAACACCAAGGAAAGAGCTTTGCTAAATATACCAGCCAGAAATTATGGGAAAATTTATCAGCTGATGTAGCTTTGACTTCCTGCTTCAATATGAAAGACAAAAAAAATGCCTACACCTTCCGGGGGTCCACCACAAGCACTCTTATAACAAAGCCGTCAAGAATAGTGGGGAGAATCTGTTGGAGCATCATCGTCTAAAAAAAGGAAAACGTGAACAAATATATCCTTCTTCTGTTGGCAAATTATAAGCGTTAACTTCTGTTCATGGTGATTGATTATTTCACTGCTTTCGATGAGAAAATGGACCCAAAAAAAAAAAAGAGAGAGAGAACAGAAGCAAAATTTTGATCTTACCAACAATTATGCTCTTTTGGTTAACAATCTTTGGACCTAGAAACTATACCATCCCACACCCCACCCACCCTCTTACCACTTCCTTAATCCAGAGTATAGGCGGCTTAATATGTGTAATGATTGCTTGATCTCTGTGTTCTCTTCTCAGCCAAACAGGAAGAAACACAGTTACCAAATTCTTACAAAGTGAGAATACTGCAAACCATAAACAGTAAGTTGCAACAGTTAAATAGAAACTACCTGATGATAAAGAAGAGTCGCCATCATCCAAATGATTGTATTCATCAAGTTGGTGAGCATTGTCGGTCTTCCTCGTTGAGCGTGACTCAGTACCTTTCGAATCATGTTTTGTTGTTTGAAACGTTGCTCCACCATGTCCTTTATTAGTTGCACCTCCAGCGGGCATCCTAGATGCCTTTCTCGGAGTTTGAGGCTTTGATGAACTAGGTTTTGACCCATATCTTGCTTCCTGTTCTGCTACTATTTGTCCCTGAAGTCTCCTCAGATCCTGAAACAACGATAAAATTTTTCTGACAAGTTATAATTGAAATGAAGGAATATATATATATACACTATCTATTGAAATGACACTTCAAAGAATGTGACTGAGCTTTCAATGCAGTAACAGATCCATACTCGTTGCCTACGACGTTCTTGCTCTTTCTCTTGCCGTAGTGTATTGTACTCTTCAAGCATAGAAAGCAGAGAGATCTGAAATATACACAGCAGTACTCTATTTGGACATTGGGGTGGATTTACTTGTAACATACAGACAATAAGTGACATCAAATTTTCAAAACAAGGCCAACTCATTTATGCATCTTACATACACCATCATATGTGAACTCAATTCCTCTTTCCTTTTCCCATGCGATCGCTTTTGAAGTCAAGGCATCCACCATTGCTGTGCATAAAGACATCGTAATAATGTATATACAAGTACAAGCAACACATTGGTGACTATAATTTTTTTCAATAAAAAGTTTGGTATAAAATTTTATTGGAGATTGAATGCAATAACAAGCCTTATTTTATTAGGTTGGACTTTGTTAAATGTTCCCTTTGGTTGTCCTCTAGCCTCTTCACAAAACTCAAAAGTGTCCATTCTATTTTCCTCAACATGCCTCCAACAACCTTCCTTCTACATATCAGAACCCCTTTAAAAGATTTTATATAATTTTCTTTTCAATAGATATCTTGCCAACTCTTTCTCATCAATCTTCATTATGAATCTTATCTTTTCTTATATGATGATACATTCACTGCCATGTATTACTAGCAATCTGTCTAGCATTTGATCAAAGTGCTATGTTGAGATTTTTATCCCACCCTTCCTTCCCCATATTTATGCCTCCATTTTAACTCATCAAGACCCAAGTTCTTTAAGCGGGGGAAAATGATGGGATATGAAATAGTGCTTGATTAAAAATTTTAGATATTTCATAATTTTATTTATTATTAGAGAATAGTTGATTTTAATGTTGATTTGAAAGTTATCTTCTATCATCATTAATCGTCATTTCTATTTAATTTTAAAATTCTAGAATGTTCTTTCTTTAATTCCTATGGTTAGAAGTAAGGCTATAAATAACCCTCAACACATCTTATTTTGTAGACCCATTATGAATTAAATAATATTGAATAATGAGTTTTTCCCTCTCCCCTTCATTAGTCTAACTTCCCCCACCTTTTTTACTTTTTCTCTCCCTCCTCTTTAGTTTCTCTACCCCTCTTGTCTGCATGCGCTGACTTACCTTAAAAGTCTTGATTGCCATTACATCACTATTGTTCAAGTCACCTTGAAGAGTCAAGTTTTGTTGTTGGAGGACGACTAACGCATCTCGAGATCACACACACATCACACATAGGTGAGTTAGGAGCTAAGTTCTTCAAGTCGTGAAGAAATGATGGGATATGAAATAATGATTGATTAGAACTTTAAGAAATTTCATATATTTAGTTATTTCATTGAATGTCATTTACATTTAATTTTAAGATTATAGAGTGCTCTTCTTTTAATTCCTAGGGTTAGAATTGAGGCTATGATGGGGACTTGATAGCATAGGATATCAAGTCCCACATTGAGTAGAATAGGACACTCAATGGGGTATTTAAGTGGGTTGATTCTCTCACCTCAACAACTAGGTTTTGGGGTAGGGCTCCCCATTCCACTTAGATACCCATCAATTAGTACCAGATCCAGACTGTTGACAGTCCCAGAGAGAGCTATCTACGGAGGGTTCTGATCGGTAGGATATTGAGTGAAGTGTCATAAAGTGTAGCTGCCGAGAAGTCGGTTTTCCATAGGCCAATTGATGGAAACTTGGTAGTATGGGATACTAAGTCCCACGTTAAATAGAATGTAATGCTCAATAGAGTCTTTAAGTGAATTGGTTCTCCCATCTCAGTAGCTAACTTTTGGGGTAGGGTTACCTATCCCACTTAGGTACCCATTAGGCTATAAATAGCTATCAACAGATCTTATTTTGTAGATGCCTTATGAATTGAATAATATTGAGTAGTGACTTTTCCCTCTTCCCCTCTAGTAATTTGATTTCCCTCTTCCCTTTTTGGAGTAGGGTTACCCATCCCACTTAGGTACCCATTAGGCTATAAATAGCTATCAACAGATCTTATTTTGTAGAAGCCTTATGAATTGAATAATATTGAGTAGTGACTTTTCCCTCTTCCCCTCTACAAAATATTGAGTAGTTTGATTTCCCCCTCCTTTCTTATTTTCTCTCCCTTCTATCTAGACTCTCTAACTTCTTTCTTGTTGCTTCCCTTCGTATATCTTATTTTGTAGAAGCCTTAAGAATTGAATAATATTGAGTAGTGACTTTTCCCTCTTCTTCTCTATTAGTTTGAATTCCCCCTCCTTTCTTGTTTTCTCTCCCTTCTATCTCGACTCTCTACCTCTTTTCTCCTTCACTTCTCCAAAATAGATCACTCCCTAAACTCACTATTTTAAGGCTTTTGGTTAGGATATGGCATCAAGTCCATTTATAAGCATCCTCTAGTTGCTACCGAGCATGCTTTGGATTCTACCCTTTTTTGGATGCTCCCTAAGCTTACCAAGATAGAGGGGGGAATCGTTTAATGACAAATACAAGTGATTTAAATAATTGCGCAACTCAACCATCAGCTAAACAAGTGATATTAAAGCTCGATGAGCAAGCATTCAGAATGCTCCTGAGTGCAAATAGGTAAATAGGTAAGCTTGATGAGTGATCATCCAAACTCATTACTGAGTGTTGAACACAAGTGATTTAAACAGCTGTGCAACATAACCATGGGCCAAAAAAGTGATTTTAGAGCTTGATGAGGGAGCATCAAGGGGAAAGTTGAATAAGGGATGTTTAACATCAATTAGATCTGTAGATTTGCAATTGACATTTTTTGCTAGGTTAGAGATGTCTATGTTTTGTTATATCGGCGTCAATTTTTTTTGGGTTTTTGATAAAGGTGTGGTTTGTCTGTATAACAATATTCAAATCTAAAGGGTTTGATTGTGGCAACTTTAGCCTTATTGGTAATTTGAAGGTATAGATCATATCTTGGCCTAAAAGCTTCAATTCCCATTTTTTGAGGTATGATAGTGATGAACTTAGTTTTCAACCACTCTATCTCTAAGAGGGATGATAGTGGTTCCAGTCGGTGGTGCATTATTCGAAGCATTAGTCATGGAAATGTGATTCATGAACCGGTTTTGCTTGTTATGTGGTTGAGAACGGATTCTCCTTTTCCTCCTACTCTCTCCATTTGGCTGGTCTAAGTGCTTCAGATTTTTGGGAGGGGGTGTTAGCTACCCCTCGTCCAGTGCCCTCCCTGATGCCCTAATCTTGACCATTTATTTCATCTAATGGCTAAAAAAACCTCACTGATCAAAACTAGTCATTTTATTAAGACATGTTTTCTTTTCACTTCCCTCACACAGCAGAGTGTCTTTTTTATTAGTACCAAGTAGTTTTTTTTCTCCTTTTCTGGAGAATACAAGAATTGAAGTAGGAGCATTTTGTAAAGACAAAAGCAAGAAGGCAAGGAAAGACAACGTTTTTCGTTTAAGTACCAAGACAGAGAGTGAATCAGAAGGCTTGGGAAGTGTTCGTTACAGACGTGAGAGCAATAAGTTTGAGAGGGGACAACACTAACTACTATCATTCTCACAAGTCATGACTCTCTTAATCTTGACATGCCCTCATTCACTACCTCTTTTTCATCTTCCTTCGAGTTGCTCTCACCACCTTCTTCTTCATCCTTTTGCCCTTTGCCTCTACTCACTAATATCAACCACTTGCCATATCTTCTTCTTACCATGAATCTAATCAGTGGCTCTAAAACCTTGTCATCGATCCCTCATTTGCCTACATCATGCGTGTTCATTCAGACAAAAGGCTGGCAACAAGAGTCTCAACGCCGCAAAACGACCAGATTTGATTAATGAGTATTTCTTACTGTAGGATGTTTAAGGTAGTTTTCTTTGAACCTTTACCCCTTACAATGGCGTTGATGTAGGTGGTGAAATTTTTCTACTAGTATATTTTGATGAAGAGACAGCAAGGGCTTTGACTTTCTTGAGCGCAGCATCTTCCTTGATCTTTTGTTAGAATTAGGTTTGTTGTGCTATCTATCTAGAATGTAAATAGTTTTAGGACTTTGTTTTGATGGACTTCTGTTTTTGGGCTTTGTATTTTTTTTCATGTTTGTCTTAAAATACTATTTTCTCTTGTGGGAAAAACATCAGCTAGGTCTCTTATAACACACAAGTGGCAGATTTGATGACCAAGGCGTCAGCTCAAGGAAGTTTGACAAGCTAATATTCAAGTTGGAGGATAGATGCTAATCAACCCCATCTTGAAGCACAGAGTTAGAGTTCAAATATTTAAATATTTTATTTCATATATTTTTCTCATATTTATTTTAATTGATTGATTTTTTTTATAGATTTTAGTATTAACATAATTTTTTAGGATAAAAGATTATATTGATTATGTCAAGTTAACATAATATTTATCTAACTCAAGGGTTAAACCTATTTTATGTATATTCAGATCAAGGGTTTTTATTAAACAAGAGAGCACACAAGAATACTTTTGTTTTCCTTCAAATTTATTAACAGCACATTAGCATGAAATTGAAAAGATCATGTGTATGCTATGCAGGTTCATTTTTCAAGCTTAGCTTTGTCCTGTCTATATCATTGGGCCAGAAAAGAAAAATGCCGTCTACAACTTTAAGGCAAACCATTAAAATATGTATCGATCTAAATGTTTACCTGGCATTTTATTAACCAAGGCACGGGCTTTCTCAGCTCGCTTGAGAATAAGATGAGTTCCTTTGCCAGCATTATATCGATTTTCATCCTAGATAAAACAAAATGAGCAGCCAAATTGAAAAGGAGATATATCCAAAATGAACATGTTAAAGGAGGATGTAACCAACTAACTCTGTTATATTCCTCTAACCAAGTCTCCTCGTCACGTGCAGCTAGCCATTTCTCAACCTTCTCAAGTATTTCTTTTCGGCTAAACGCTTCCTCTTTTACTTTGGCAATCTGAAGCTCAATTTGCTCAAGTACACAAGCTGGGTCTACAGATCCTGCAGCAGAAATGAGGATGCACACGCTTAGCTAGCGGGAGACACACTTAATTCGAGTCTTTACATGTCACTCGGCAGAAAGTTGCCTGACTCTATAGCCTCAACAACACATTCGATTGCACTGCCTTCTGAAACCAAATGTGTCTTTCGACAAATCTCCTCTAGCTCTGTTCTTTTCCTCAACACCAGCTCTTTCATTTTGCTTGCTTTTGTATCTTCGAGCCTAGTTACTTCGGCCTCAACCTGCGTTAAAGCACAAGTTCTCCATCAATTATGAACCGCGTAAAATAAATAATATCGTTATCATAATCCAACTAACCATAACTTACATAATGAATGAACTCCATAGACAAGGTGTTAGGCTCAGTCATTTCATGTTCTGAAGCAGCTATGTTACAAGTAACATTCTGAAACTTCTGTTGCTCTTCGACTGGTGTATCCATCAAGTTCCAGAGCTCTAACATAGCCGTCGCAAGATCTTGAAGCTGCCAGACGAAGAGCAAATGTCTTTCCCATCATTAGCCTCAAATAAGAGCAAAAAATTCTAATTCAAAAGGAAAGAAAGAATGAAAAGGAAAAATCAGCATTTACCTTTTGCATTCTCTGTAATTTAACCTCCCGCAGTTTTTGTATAGCAGCATCTAGTTGCTGGATTGCATCGTTACTTACACTCTTAGATCCTTCAGAGTCCCCTAAACTAGGATCAAGATCGCAGAGCGCCTGCTTAAAGTCCAAACCAAGCACTGAAGTTAAAGATTTTAGTGTATATAATTTGTCTTGGACCTTTTTGAGACGTTCACTCTGCGTAAAAAGAGCATACAAGCATAATCAGTACCAAAGAGGACCAAAGTTAGCTGTTCAAATATGACCAAACAGAAAACAATTGACCTTTTCTTTTTGAAGTGTATGCAGTTGTCTGTGCAATTTTTCGAGCTTTATCAAGGTTAGATCATATTCCTCCACATCATTTTTCAGAAGAGCAGATTCTTCGGGGCCATAGATCTCATTAGATATGCCTTGTATCTGCTCTTGGACGTCTAGAAATTGATTTCTTCGGTCAAACCTCCTTTTCCGCATCTCCTCCAGCTCTGGAAGAATAATTTGAAGCTCTTCCCTCAAGCTTCCTGCTTTTTTATCAGACTAGAAAAAGAACAAAGGAAGAGAGAACCAGTCCTCCTTAGCAGTCTAATTGGATAGCAAATAATGTCAACAGCAAAAAATCTAACTCAAAATAGTATCAGATAGTTATTTTAAATTTTATCATCTTTTGGCAAGAATGCAAATTGCTCCTCTTTATTTCTTCATTTGATACATAATATGGTAACCACATAGATACAGTTTTGCTACAGATCTCTATAATAGTTTCGGGAAAAAAATTTTGCAACTTAGCTCATTAAGATGGCTTTATCTCAAAGCACATAAATCAGCAATCTACAAAATATCCTTGTCAATAAAAAAATGTGCAGGATGTTTCTAACCTGTCTAATATGCACAGGTCGTTCTCCCATTGCTGAACAGATGGTTGCAAGTTCTGCTTCAGAATCAGCGATTTCCTGCCTTAACTGAGCTCTAGACTGGTTTGCCTGATCTACTTTTCTTCTGTACACATGTAGACACTCTTGTTCGAGCTCAAATAATGTTTTATCTCTTTCAGTCTTGGACACCCCAACTTCATCCCAAATGTTCTGATCATGGAAAGTGAACTTTTGATGAGATCACCTCCAATTTAATGGTACATACTGGGCTTTTGAGGGGAGGGGGAGGGAGATTTACAATATCGATCAGAAAAATATAATGCATACCTTAAGCTCATATAGAAGTGATCCGCAAGTTGTTTCGTACTGTAGAAAAGGGTCATTTTGGAGTTTAGACATTCTGGAGCACTTTTATCTGCAAAAACAAGCTATTTTAAAGGATATTTTAAAGGTTGAAGCATTGAAAAAAAAATCAAAGCGGAGGGAATCGATGGTGTTATAAATTGAAATGTCTTCACATCTACAGAAGCCAAAAAAAAACTTGCATGAGAAGACTGACGGCTCACTAGTTGAGCAGCCAATCAAGAGAAATTGAATGCCAGCATAGAATTATTCATCATCTTAGAGGCCCTAGCAAAACGAATACAAGAAACAGGAATCCATCATCTTAGATTCAGTTAGAATGACAGAACGCTCAAATTGTGTTCCTGTCTCCCTCCAAAAAAAAAAAAAAATCCACCCGCACAAGGAATACTACAAAAGAATTTTAATTGAGACGAGAGAATTCAAAGCGATTGCCTAAAGGACGGGCATCAATCCCTCAATTTTTAATTGCCGAACATGCAGCACGTAGTGTTTTCTTTATAGACACTTTTGAAGGGAAAAAAAATCCACGCCGCACCTTTATTACATGGGACAAGCCGAAGAGCTAATTGGAAGAACATATTATCCTATATTACTGCCTACTGTGAGAATATCATTTGTCTTAATCCCATTGTCTTTGACCTCAAAAAAACAAACTGTCCAAAATCGAAAATGAAAACAACTAAGATAGTAATTGTTCTTTTCATTATCCCCCGTGGTGCTAGTGAAAACTGATAATTGATCAATCAGAAGTTCAGAACTCGTTACTTCAAATTCCAACGAAAAACAGAGCATTCTGCCATTAATACATATATCAGCTCTGAAAAACGGGATAGAAATATATGATTCATAAGAAAAAGAGAAAGAGAACACAGAGAGACGGTTCAACAGTGAGAAATTGAGAATAACAACCACAGAGAGACGGTTCAAGAGTGAAAAGGATATATTTAAATTGAGTTATTAATCCCTCTGTCCTAAACAAGGAAATCTCGCTGCTGTTTCTGTCACCTTCCTCGAAAACAAGATTCTGAGAAAATAAAAGAAACAAAATGAAGATGAAACAAATGATCCAAGCACTAACCTGAACGGGAGAGCGGGGAATAGGTTGTGTTGGAAATCCAAATTCTCTTTTTTCTGCGCTCCCGAGGAGAGGAGAGGTCCGGAGGAATGATCTTCCAGAGAAAATATAATTGAGATTTTCGGGAAAGAGAAATTAGAAAGCAGGAGAGATAAAAATGAGGAGAGAAACTATAGCCGTTGGTCCGTTTCGGAGCGTTGCGAGCGAAATTATTTGGTTTTTAATTTTTCGTTACAATACTTAACCGTTGGGCCGATCGTATGGCGTTCTCTCCAAGAAAACGAATGATGAATAATAAGTCCCAAAAAAAAAAAGAACAATGAATAATAATTATGGGAGTGATGGCAAAAAAAAATATTACTAATCCTGGGGGTAAATATGAATTTCAGGTAAGCAGCCTGAAATCGCCCGTTAGTAATTGGAAATCAGGACGATGATCCCCAAAATCTTTCATCTAATGACGAGCCTGATCTTACCGATTACACTGGATAAATGTTTCTAAATTCGTTTATTTCAATTATACTTCCACAAAATCTTCTGTTCCTTTAGTAAATTTTCTAAAAAATAAATTTTAAAAAATTATTTTGATTTTTAACGGGGTAAATATTAAATTATTTTATTAAATTACTTTTTCTAAGAAAATGAGTCTCCTAGACTCCTACCTTATATTCATATTCATAATGAATAAATAATAAAAAGGCGTCAATATGGGATTAAAACAGAATAGAATAATCGTTTTTTTTACCAGCAAAATAGAACAATCATTAAAGAATTACTACCTCCGATTCTTAATATAAGAGATTGTTTGACATTTAATTTGGTTTTAAATATAGGATCCAAATCCATCTTGTAACAGTTACACATGTTAAATATTCTATCAAATAGTAATTTTAGCCAATACATATAATTAGTAAGGGTATTCTAAAAAAGATAACACCTATTTATATAAATAACCAACTTAATAAACTTTTTTTGTCTATTTACATTAGTCAATCAGCTCTTATATTAACATTGATATTATTCACTATAATTGGTTCTCATGCCAATACATTTTCAAGTGTTTAATTAGAAACATCACCCCTACCACCTCAAAGATGTAATAAACAGTAAATTTATAAATGTGTTCACATGGGTGAAAATTGCAGGCATTTATTAATGAACAAAAATCCATAGCTGGTTCAAGACTGAAAAACAGCAGACATGTCCCGAGTAAGAGGAAGGCATTGTTATATATCTTTCGCTACGTCAAATCGACAAACGTATTGGTAACAAAAATATACCTCACTTATTACAACGGATAACAACTAAATTAAATGAAGGCAAAAATAAATAAATAAATAACTACATTGCTGAAGGTGATGTCCAAAGTCATGTCATAGACATAGCCTATATGGTTAGATACAAAATAATCAAGTGAACAGATTTAGCCTATCCAGGAGCACCAACTAACTCCAAATTTCCAATAGCTTAACAGTAGAAAAGTATGAATGTATTATATTTTTGTTGGAAAACTCTATAGAAACTTTTTCCTAAACCTTAGTCCTCAAATGAATCAAACTTCCTAAAACTAGTTTCTTCTCTTCTCAAAGTTGCATATTTCGGCTCGTGCAGAAACACATATAGCTTGATCATCGCAAGAAGGGTGTTGCAATGAAAAATTCTAACTCCCAATGTAGAGCTTTTCCCAAAGATGGATTTCTATATTTACCTAAAGATTCTTATTGACAAACTTTTTAGGTAGGTCGAAAAGCTCCACTTGTCATGAAATAGGGCTTTCCATAGCAATACCTTTAAAAAGAAATGAACTTCATGATGACCTTCCACTGTTATATTCTCTCCTGATAATTTCAAACACAAGTTCATTCCAAATATCAACAGGACCAGGCATGCACCAGTGTAAGCAATCCTGTGGTGGGGCCCTTCCATTGGGTCCAGGTTTTGTAATCTTATTCGGGTCGGGGCTCCTATATGGACCTGGATGACCATCATGGCGATACTGAAAGGCATCAGTGATATCCATCAATATCAACTTTGATCTATTCCTTGCCTTCTTTATTGCAAGGTTAAACCCATTGACTTGTTTCTCATGCATTGTGTCAGTATACCCATTTTTCACCAGTTCACCAGCAGCAAGAGGCTTAAGCTTCCCAGTGCATGATCCTCCAGTATTCCAAGCCCCACCCTCATAATGATCTGGTGAATAGGAGCGCAGAATGGTAAGCCCAGTGTAATTTGGATGGTTAAGAAAAGCAGTAAGGATTGTTTCAACAGATATCCCATATGCTTCTATGTTATTAACCTTTATAGGTCTAGACTGGTCTGGCCACCACAACTGTCCTCCTACTATCTCATTGTTCAGTATGTACACAGACTGTTTGGCAAACCAGTGGCCAGAAGAAATGACAACCACATCGAAGGTTGGGAGAAAGTTCATGACCTTTTCATCAGGGGCATCAAGAAGCAGCTTATCCACCCCAGCTGGAGCAAAATCAAATGGCTCATTTGTGACTTTCACAAGCCAAGAGGACCATATCCGAACTATCATTACAGATGTGGACCTAAAATAATATCGCTGCATGTTTCTGTTTCCTCTGTTCTTGGGTACCTCTACCTGAAAACAAACATATTTTCCAGTCATGCATTTCTCTGTTGATTAATGGATGCTTAAATGCATGCTCACTGCGCACACACATGTACAGGTATAATGGACAGATACACACACACAAGAACAGGCGACATATAACGAAGTGATGGGAATCATCAACCACCATTAGAGTAACAGTTGGTATGAAGATGCTTTATCAATGTAATGGAAAAGCCACTTGAATACTTGATAACTATCCTTGAACATGTTTTGGAAAAAATGAAGAAGAATTTGCATCAAAGGTTTCTGAATTGATCTTGCCACTTTCTGGCAAGAAAACCATTTCGGTGGCACAAAACTAAGGCTTGATCTTGCTAAGTCCAAGGTTCCTTCCATTGTTGGGATAACTATTACGGAAAGAGGTTGGCATGAAAAATGGAGGACCACTCGGTCCCATCTTTGAGGGGAAAATGTCGACGTGACTCGCATAAAATACATCAGGCTGCTCTTTAACTCTTTAGCATGCTCATGAACCAATCACTCCCGAAATTTAACGACATAGAAATAAGTCGTAGCTTCAAGATGCTAAGCAAGTGGTAAAGTTACTTTTACACAAAGTATGGAATAAAGAAAAAAACCTGCCAAAGAATACACAACATTGATTCCATCTGATTTCGAGCTACTGAATCTCCAATGAAAGCCAAAGTCTTCCCTCTCATTATCTCCAAAAATTTCTTGGGATCAAATCGTGGAAGGTTACACTGAAAGGGCTTCCATCGCCAGTTCTCATAATCCTTGTCAGGCCTTCCATTACCCTGACAGTTCTGCATTTGAGTTAATACAGGGCATGAATTGTTTGTATATAATGGTCCTGATGGATCATGCACCCAATTGCCCTGGTACAAATCACATCCTGCACAATATACAAAGCAAACATCATTTTAAAAATGATAGTGTTCAAAAATTCCTGATTGAAAAGATAATATTAGCTCCAATCCTTAATATAAGAGCTAGTTTGACTTTCAATTTGGTTCTAAATATAAAACCCTAATTCACTTTGTCTCTCATATTTATTCATTTATTTTCTAAGATAATCCTTATACTAGTTGCATATCTTAAATGTTTCATCAAACGTCAAAGCTAATACACTTGATTAACAAAAGTATTTTAGGAAACACAATATCTATTTATTACAAATAACTAATTTAGCAAACTTTCTTAATCTATTTAAATTAGTCAACTGGAGGTAGTAGCTATTATTATATTATATTGAGCACATAAAACCTCAAATAATGATGACATCGTCTTAAAGAACAGTGTTTTTGAGATCATTAGAGAAAGAGAGAAAACTAAGCCAAAAAAAAAAATAAGAACTTGATTTTATAATTGATCATATACAACAAGATCGCAAACGAAATGATGAATTGCAGGGCAAAAGGATAAGAAGTACAAACCTGAATCAACTAGACCTAAAACGGATGCATTTTTTGGCGTATCAGATGATGCTGGAATGGACCTTGATGTGGAATCTGGAGGCGTAGTGTTCCCATTTAATGACGTAGTCGTAATACTAGACCCATTAATCAAATCCACAGAAGCAGGCTTGTTAATTCTAACATTTCTTGTGACATCACTGGAATTATTACCACTGTCCGCTGCAGAAGTTGAACTTGAATGAATGGACGAGCTAATATTAACCGCGTCTTCCCTGGATACCAATGGTACCGCAAGTGCTTGTGGATTAGAAGCCACAGTAGCAGAAGTTTCTACTCCATTTATGGTTTTTGGAAATTTTGGTGAAGTAGATTCATGGAAGGGTGCTGATGAATTTGCTATGGTATCATTCTGTTCTCTGTTGGTATCAGTTGACACATAGCTAGAGGAAACTGTCGGAGATTGTAGATCAGGAGATGCATTATTGTGTACTAGATCTAAGCTTTCATTCAAGTTAACATTTGTAAAAGTGCTATTGATTAAAGAGACTGGCAAATCAAACTTTTCAACACTCTCTACACCGTAGAAATATTTATGGACTGTGGAACCAATGGGATAAGATATAAGAACCCAGGAAGCAAGAATTAAAAACACAGCTAATCCCCCCATTGAAACCACAATCCAAGAAAGAGACCTCGGATGGGAAGACATTCTGAATTTAAACTGCTTCTTGAAGCATAAAAACTTTCAGAACAACGTAAGATTAACAAAACCAGAGGTTTCAGTAGCGAAAATGCCCCAGAAAGCCCCTGTTATCCCACAAATAATCAAGGAAATAACAAAAACACTTGAAAGTAGGAGTAAATATCTTATAAAATATTCGCAGTCTAATATTAACTATTGCATTACATCAGAAGGCGATCATATATAATCGGCATTGAACTCCATAGCTCCGGGCCACGAGGAGAATGGCATGATTTTCAACGTAATTCGAATACCTAGAGCAGGGGGAAAATCAAAACTCATTGGGATCACGGAATGAATGAGAATGTTGCAACCTCACGTATCGAGATTTCTGCGATATAGATGTAAAAACGAGCATTCAGTCGCTGAAATGAATATGAATCAATCAAGGCATTGGAATGCCAATAAAGAAATATTTCCGGGAACTATATTAGCATCTGATGACAAATTCACCCTGCAATTTATGTTCCGAATATATGAGTGAAATCAGGACAAGTTTTGCCCTTTTTATGCTTTTCTCTTCGTGCAAGGCACCGGTATTCACGTAAATAATGGTAGTACTAAGCACTGAGAATGTTGAGCATAAACTTGTTTGTTTCGTTCGGATTTCCTCATTTTTAAATCATGAAGAGACAGGTGTAAATAGGTGACGTGGCAGTCGTAGATAATTGATATAGGTGTAAAAAGCTGACGTGGCAGTCTTAGATTATTGATGTGGTAGTTGTTAACAGTTAGCTTTAATTCAGCTGTAAATTCTTGAATTTTGAGTTACAAACATGCGAACTTGATAGCTGGTTAGATAGTTGTAAATATTTGAGATTTTGAGGAGATAGTGTTAACACTTTGCAGGCATACATGTCCAATGGTGAGTAAATTTTCAAAGTATTCTCTTCCATCTTAAATATAACAATTAGATTTATAGAGATTAAAAAAATTAGCTACAGTAATTTTTTATAAAAAAAATATATTATTTTTTCCCAAAAGTGCCATTTATTCATTTGTATTGAAAACTATCTTGATAAAAACCTTTTTCATATACTACCTTTGGTCCTAATTATAAGAGTTAGTTAACTAATTTGAAGAAATTAAGAAAATAAGTTGAGTTATTTATTTGTCTTAAATAGGTTTTTTCCTCTAAAATATCCTTACTAACCAAGTATATTGGCTAGAACTACCATTGTTAAAAGGATTACCTTGAAAAAAAAATGAATATGAGAGACAAAATGGATTAGGATCTTATATTTATGACCAAAATAAAAGTCAAATAAAGTCTTATATTAAGGACCGGAAGTAGTATATGAAAAAAGTTTGATTTGGCAAATAAGAAAATAGAGTTTGAGAAAATAATTAAGAGACAAAATAAATTAGGATTTTATATTTAGAATCAAAATAAACCTTTTTTTCTATCTTTTAAGAAGGGAAGGAGTTCTGGTCTTTTAAGAAGGGAAGGAGTTCTCGTCAAAAAAAACAAGAAGGGAAAGAGTATATTGTCATTTTCATATTGGAGAGCAAACCATGAGGAATCAAGACGGGAGCATGCATAACGAAGGTGGGACATGGGAGGGCAAAAGGAAGAATAATTGATGAAGACAAGACACTAGAAGAATTGAAAGAGAGGAGCATGTATTTGCTCCTCTTCAGACAGTACAACAATTTATATTTATCGGTTTTGAACCTTCCATAAACTGCATAAAATCCAAGAAATCTTCCTTCATGGTCATCATATTTGGAAGGTTTTTGAAATTTAACATTTGACTGCAAATTATTTTTAATCTCCCCGGTAGTCAAATTTAGTTCAGATAAAATGATGAGATATAGCAAGTCTAAATATTCTAATAAACTTGGAACTACCCAGCTCAGAGCACCGCCATGTTCAAAGGGCACAGCTATGGCTTCTAAGTTCAGCACCTGTGTAAGAGAGCATTTCAGAAATTAAAATCCTTTTTCAGATGCCTCTTCTTTCTTTCATTCCCTTTTCCTTTTTGGTGATAACAGGAGCAAATACAATTACAAATTACAATCATGAGCCAGCCAGCGAATTCAATTGCAATAATAAGCCCCCATTCTGGGCTATAGCACCCACCTACCACTGCCTCTGGAGTTTTATTTAGTACATAGCAGGTGGAAACAACTTAAACATGAAATTGTACCAGCATATGCTATGAAATTAGGATATCAGCCTTCTGATCATAGATGTAGCATCATCACTCTATATATGTTGTTAATATCATAATCTTAGTGATGGTCATTGTATGAATTCCTGAGATGCTACTGATTAAAGGAGCATCCCAAACTATAAGCACACCTTGGCTATTTCTTTAGGTGTAAGGGCGCCTTTAATGTCCTGCTTATTTGCCAGTATCAGTAGAGATGCTCCAGATGGTCTCTGTATATGAAAACACCGAGTATTACAAGCTAAACACTTTTGAAAAAATGTAGACTATGACAGAGAAAGAGGATTCAATCTGGCATCCCAAATTGGTATGGCTAGGAAATACTTTGGTTGGTTTTGTCGCAGAAAATATTTCTTCTTCTAAATCTAAGTGGATAAATCTTCTCAGAAGTAAAGAAGCAAGTTATTACAAGGAAAAGCAAAGGGACTACTAAAAAGGCAGCAATCCTTGAGCAGCATGCTGCCTTGTACACGTGGTAGACTAGCTCAAAGCATGTATAGCAGTTTAAGCTAGTCAAACAAGAGGAGGATGGACTAATGATATAATATTCCAAAAGAATAACTTGAGTAAGCAAGTTTGCTCAGTTGATGAAAAATAAATATCGAACAAACCTCTTCCTTCAAAAGGTTATCCAGCTCCATTTTGCAATCATCCAACCTTCTTAGATCTGAACCATCAACTACCCAGACCAAACCATCTGTTTGCTCAAAGTAGTTTAGTCATGGTAACAAAAATATTAAGGTTTTAGTCATGGTCAAAAAAATTAAGGTTTTAGTAAGTCTAGTGACACTGATGATGAATGTTGTAATTTTTTTAATTACTGAAGAATATTTTCATCATCATGAAAATATAATATTAAATCAATCTTTTGCTCAAAATGAAATTGCAAAATGTTTAGATCTGATTTATAATTATTTTAAAGTTGGGAGAATTCCAAAAAAAATACTTTTAAATTTTAAAATTTTAAATCACTTATTTATCATATTTTAATAATAATTCATAATATTTAAAAAATAAATGACAATATATTTTTATTGTCATTTCTGAATTTAAATTTTAAAATTTTAAAGATTTTTTAGAATTTTTTTTCCAAAGTTTTCCCAACAGTTTTTTTCCCCCTGAAAATACATGTACCATTAACTGTTAATTTTTAGAGAAAATCCCAGATAGGAAAAGCGAGCCCCTCCACTGTTCGAACTTAGAACGTTTCTTCCAAAGCTCACCCTTCCTATCTCCGAGCGTCGAGTGGTCCTTCATGAAAGACGGCATGCTCACTCACCGAAACCCACTAGAAAACCCCTCTCCCTGACTCCCTCTCCCTCTATAGTTTTTCTCTAATGGCCGCCGTTCCCGCGCTCTCCCCCTCATTACGCACAATTTCTCTTCAGGCTCCTCCTTCTTCAGCATCTTCGAAGCCCAACCACCTACAATTACCTTCTACTTTCACATTGAGCTCCCTATTCGGAACAAGAATCGCGATTCAAACCTCAAGCCCATGTCGTTCCTTTCCCCATGGCAAGTATTGCCGTGCGGCATCCGCCACCGTCTCGCTTAGTCTTCCGTCCACGTAGGTTTCTCCTTACTGATGGTAAATCCTTGCTATGGTGATGGGTTGATCGGATAAGGTTTTAGGTCGGTTAAAGTTTCTGGTTTTTTCTTTTTGCAGGAAACCCCCGGCGGCTACTCCTGAGAATTTTCCAAAGTGAGTGCATTCTTATGAAAATAGTAAACTAGCTGTTTGGCCTTAAATAATTAGACCCGCATGCCTTTTAGTTCTCAAAGTTTAAAACTTGGAGCTGTTGATCGTTCCGTGATGAGTTTGTCACTTTTGAGGGTCAATTTTGTATTATGCAATTTCACAGAAGCAAATTTTCTCAATACCAAGTTGTTAAATGTTAGTGCATGTATTTTGATTCGTGGGGTAATTGTTTCGGTGGAATTAGATGGTCAGCAAGGGCGATAAAATCATTTGTGATGGCGGAATTGGAAGCGAGGAAGCTCAAGTATCCCAACACAGGAACAGAAGCCCTTCTGATGGGTATTTTAGTAGAAGGTTTGGTACAAGACTACCCTTTAAGTTACAGTAATATAAGTGGTCAAACATTGGTAGTTGATCTGACCGAATTTATACTGAATAGCATATCTTCTATCATATTAAATGGGGCATGTTTAACCTTTTTGTGGGGAGTTATATGTATTTTTTGACAAGTCCTACTTTCAACATCCATGGATAAGGATGTAAACAGAATATTTTAAAATTTGTTTCTGGTACTGTAGAAAAAGACCATAATTTGCTTTCTTGCCTAGGTCTTCTTGTTTCAGTTGATGTCATTGTCATATTGGTGTATAGCCATGCAAATTTGTTCCTATATTTAAGAAATGTCTATTCTTCACAATTTTTGTGAGAATGGAGAAAGAGGGAAGGAAAAAGAAATTTATGATTCAACACCTGTGTGATTCTTTCAAGCTAGTTGTTCGGAACTAAAAAGCTGTGGAACAATGAAAATTCTTATGGAATTCATTTATGTTACCAAAATACTTCATCCCTGTGTTAAGAAGTTAAACTATGTAATTATGTTCTTTATTGTATATCTTTTTGTATACCACCTTAGTTTTTCGTTATGTTGTGCTTCTCAAGCAATTTTTTACTTTTCTCCTTCTAGGAACAAGTAAAGCGGCAAAGTTCTTGCGAGCTAATGGAATTACTCTTCTCAAAGTACGGGAAGAAGCATTAGAACTTCTTGGGAAATCTGACATGTACTTCTTTAGTCCTGAGCATCCTCCATTGACTGAGCCAGCTCAAAAATCCGTTGATTGGGCTGTTGAAGAGAAATTGAAGTCAGGTATTGTTGGTTTCCTCAATCATATGATAACTAATTCTATACATTGGCTATCAGTTCCATTCCCAGAAATACTTAATTTTTTCCTCTTATATATATATGTATATAATGCCATGAATGTACAATTGTTCAGCTAGATTAAGCTGTTCGGTTTTGAAGGCTTACAATTCTATTCATGTAGGGTCTGTTATTTTAAAAAAGTCCTCAATTGGAGTGTAGAAATTAAATTAATCTTAAATATATGTTGAAATGGAGGCTTACTATTTGCTGTGGTTGAGTTATTGGTGCGTGAAATAAAAGTCCCTGTGTTTTATATGGTGGGTCAAGCAGAAAGAAGTTCATCTCGTGTGTCTCACCTGTGAGAAAGATGCTCAAGTGTTAACTTATGTTCTGCATCATGTTGACAGAATGAACTTATGCCATTGATATTATGAATTCTTCAGTAAAAACTTATGTTCTGCATCATGTTGACAGAATGAACTTATGCCACTGATATTATGAATTCTTCAGTAAATGCATCATGCTAATATAGGTTTTCAACTTCGAGCTTTATGCCATGTTCCTAGTCAGTTCAAATCCTATCTAAATCATTGCTGACATAAAGTTAATTGCCACTCTATCGAAGTCCACGTTTGCGGATCTGCAAGGCATAGCTTTTGGCACTTTGTCTTTTGAGCCTGGGGTTGTGGCCTCTGTACAACTTTGGAGATATCTTGTTTGGTGTTTTGGCTTTTCTTGTTGTAACATGAGCTCATAAGTTGCAGGTGAAGGTGGGGAGATAACCGTGAGTCATTTGCTCCTAGGAATTTGGTCACAAAAAGAATCAGCTGGTCACCAAATCCTGGCTGCCCTGGGCTTCAATGATGAAAAAGCCAAAGAAGTTGCTACATTGGTAAGTTTCCAGCTCAGTTGCTTGTATTTGACTGATCATGACTACCTAATATTTAATGTGCCATTTGTCATACTTGGGGAACAGATTTCCCTTTTTCTTTTTCTTTCTCTTTCTTTCTTTCTGATTATTTTTACTAGGTTCTTGTAATCATTACTCAATAGTTCCTATATTTTTCCTTTTTTTAAAAAATGAATTAGACCTTCTTGATTCTACTGAACGTGCATAGATCTCACTTTTTCCAAAACAATGCAAAGCTCCGTTGAATATTGCGGAACTTATACAAAAATCTTTTCTTTTTTCAAAACTGACAGACTTTCCTTGAAACAAAGTAAATTATACAAATCTCTTATTTGTTGAAATTTTAGAGACTTCTCATTGATATTCATTCGCATACAAATTTCCCCCAAAAAAATGAAAAAAGAAGGCTTGCTTCAGGGGATGGTTGTGTAGGTTTTGAAAATACAAGAGAATTTTGTAGAATTCTAGCAAAATTTAAGTGTCCCCCCCCCCCCCGGGAGGAGAAGAGGACATATCCATATAATTTCCGTATATTAATTTAATTTATTCCGCTTCGTTTGTTTGTTACAGTTGAACGGTGATGTTGATTTGAGCTTCAAGCAGCAGGCCTAAGAACTTTGCTTCAGTAACTTATTGAGGTTGCAAATAAACCACTCTCTTTCTCAGTGCAAGTTTACCAACAAAGTTTCTGCATGATGGTCCTTTTAGACATCTTGATTCCAAATTCTGCGCTACGCCAATTGGAGGCTCTGCAGTTTTCTCAGTATCCCGACAAGCTTTTGGAGAAGAGTTCAAGAACTCAGTCTTTTGATTTTGTATCTTCGATTGATCAAGTTGTATAACTGGTTGAAGCCTTTCTAATATTTAAGCCTTGGATTGGGATCCATCTGTAAACTGTCTTTCTTCTCTTGGAGGCAAATCACCCCTTTTGTTTTTTAAAATTTTCACGGAAATATTTCATTCTTTCTATGTGGATTCACAGGTCGTGAATCCATCTAGCTTCTCGTTTAGATTGAAGACGCATACGATCTGCTCCGGTTTAATAAATGTTTACAAAAGTTAGGCATGCCGATTAAATAAAAAAAAATCTTATAAATTATAAGACTTAGTTTAATTATAAGTTGTGCAGAAAATTTTTATCATAAATTTTTAAACTATAAAAGTCTTAATTGTTGGCAAAAAAAAAAACGATAAAAGTCTTAATAGTACAGCAAAATAGATTTTACTGTTTATTCAACCATAATAACCTGTAGGGACTACTAATTTTTGTTTTCAAAATGTAGTTCCTTTTTGCATTTTTGCTGGAGAAATTAGCTAAAAGTTATTGACTAGAAAATTAATTGTGCAAAGGGATCTTAATTTGACAATTTGTTTTTTCCCAACATCATCATTAATACGAGTAATATCCAAGAAATAAAAAATCGAACTGATCTATGAACCGGTTGAATTAGTGAGTCAAGGAATCACTGGTTTAAGTCGGGGTTAACCCGTAATCAAACCGGTCATCATTAAAATAATATGATTTTTAATTATATAGTAAATATATTATAACAATAAGAATAACAAAAATACATTTTATGCCTAAAGAATCATCTAAAAGTTGGCAGAATTTAAATTTTTCAAATTATCATAAGAATAAAAATGAGTTTTTTTTTAATATAAAACTTGAAATATTAGCATCATACGGATTTTATATAGATTTTTTTTCTTATAAACTTAACTAGAGGTAGACCTATACTTGCACACACATATATATATATATATATATATAGCCTATGTCATGATCACCTATACCTACTAGTCTGCTACAAGTATAAATGCGAAATAGGAAATATGGGCTTTAACCATTGTTTTTTCCTATTATCCAGTAGTTTTTTGGATGTCATTATTTTTTCTTTTCCAATGTGCAAAACTGAGTAAACTGTCGATATGATATCCCCGTATCACCTCAATCCCATACTTTCTTCCTTCACAATTCACACACTCTTCTACTTCTTTTCTCTACTCCATTTGTCCTTCTCCATCTTTTGCTTGTCTAGATAATAGAAGAAAAAAATAGAGCCTGGGGAGCAAGAGCTCAGGCATGGGCTTACTAGAAAAGAACAACAGTGATGGAATGAGAAGTGGCTAAAGCTTAGAGCAGTCGCCATGCAGACAAGAAAAGAAGACGAGTTAGAGTGACGACTCTCAAGCAAGACAACGATGACGGAGTTTTCTATTTAGGGATTTGGAGAACACAATCACAAAGAGCAAACTAAAGCTGTGAAGCAAGCACAAACGAAACCAATGTTCATGTAAAGTCGGAACTCTTCTTCTCCTTTATTTCTTTTTTTATTGAAAGAAAGAGAAAAACTGTCTGCCATAAAAAAAAATGATCCGGCTAACACAGCAACCAGCAGGTTACTCCGGTTATATCCGGTTTAAAGCAGTCTGTAACAGTTTAGTCCGAGTTAGGTTTTCCCGGTTTAGGATATGAACCAGACTGGACAAATGGCCGATTTCTGGTCTGAACTGGCCAGTCTGGTCCCGTTTTTTGTACCATGGTAATATTCATGGCTTCTGGTCAGATGTCATAAACTCTGAAAAAAAATTAGGGAAGAGTCTATTATTGAAATTTTATTAATAAGAATGATTTTATAAATTATTATATAAAAAAAGCATCGTACTGTATAACAAAACTCAAGTCAAAAAAGTACTGTATAATAAAGCTTCTAGTAAGGAATGCTTCCCTAATTTTTCCTATGAAAAAAGTATTAATATACATTGTACAAAAAACCGGATCGGACTAGCTAGTTCAAACCGAAAACTGGCGAACCAGTCATTTGTCCTGTCTAGTTCATATCCTAAACCGGGAAAACCTAACCTAGACTAAACTGTTACAGACCACTCTGAACCGAATATAACTGGAGTAACCCACTAGTTTGCTGGGTTAGCCGGATCATGCTTTTTTATGGCGGATAGTTTTTCTCTTTCTTTAAAAAAAAAAGAAATAAAGGAAACGAAGAGTTCCGACTTTACATGAACACTGGTTTCGTTTGTCCTTGCTTCTTTGTTTTGCTCTTCGTGATTGTGTTCTCCAAATCCCTAAACAGGAAAACTCTGTCGTCGTCGTCTTGCTTGAGAGTCGTCACTCTAACTCGTCTTCTTTTCTTGTCTGCGTGGCGACTGCTCTAGGCTTTAGCCACTCCTCATTCCATCACTGTTGTTTTTTTCTAGTAAGCCCATGCCCGAGCTCTTGTTCCCCAGGCTCTATTTTTTTCTTCTATTATCTAGACAAGCAAAAGATGGAGAAGGACGAATGGAGTAGAGAGAAGAAGTAGAAGAGTGTGTGAACTGTGAAGGAAGAAAGTATGGGATTGAGGTGATACAGGGATATCATATCAGCAGTTTGCTCAGTGTTGCACATTGAAAAAAGAAAAAATAATGACATCCAAAAAATTGCTCGATAATAGGAAAAAACAATGGTTAAAGCCCATGTTCCCTATTTCCCATCTAAACTTGTAGACTAGCAGGTATAGGTGATCATGACATAGGCTACATATATGCAGGTATAGGTTTACCTCTAATTAAGTTTATAAGAAAAAAATAGATATAAAATCCGTATGATGCTAATATTTCAAGTTTTATATTTAAAAAAAAATACTCATTTTTATTCTTATGAGAATTTGAAAAATTTAAATTCTGTCAACTTTTAGATATTTTTTAGGCACAAAATGTATTTTTTTATTCTTATTGTTATATAATATATTTGCCATATAATTAAAAATTATATTATTTTAATGATAACCGGTTTGATTACGGGTTAACCCCGACTTGAACCAGTAACCCTTGACCCACTAATTTAACCGGTTCATAGACCGGTCCGGTTTTTGTTTCTTGTTAATATAATGAATGCCTGTTAAAAATGTAAAAAATGTTGCACTATTTATATTTATGAAATCCTCTTTCTTTTTGGGGGGGATCCTCTTTTTTCATGGCAAAAAAAAGCCTTTTGTTTCAAAAGAATTTCATGAGATTCTGTCTAAATATGAGTCAAAACCCAAAATTCTAGCCCGACAAAATCAAAACGTTGACGTGCTGGAATATTTGAGTGCTCCCGCGAGTTCATTTCATCTTCTGAAGTTAGCCAACCTACACATTCGTGGGTTGGCAACAGTTTAGCACGGTCTGAAGCAAAACCCTAGTTCAGGGTTTAGCCTGCTTCAGTTTTGTACCTTGCATTTCCTTCTTTTCCGTTTTCCACTGCTACTGTACGCGCATTAGCTCACTCTCAAGATGAGCTTTGCTGCTTATAAGATGATGCACTGCCCGACGGGCATAGAGAATTGCGCTTCTGGGTTCATCACGCATTCTCGCGCTGACTTCGTACCTCAAATCCCTCCGATTCAGACCGATGACCTTGACTCGGAGTGGCCGGCGAGGCGCGAGATTGGTCCCATTCCCAATCTCATCGTTACTGCGGCGAATTTACTGGAAGTGTACATTGTGAGGGTGCAAGAAGAAGTTGGCAGAGAGCCGAAGGGTAATGTGGAATCCAGGCGTGGTGGTCTCATGGATGGCATTGTTGGGGCCACGCTTGAGCTGGCTTGCCATTACAGGTTTGCCGCTTTTTGGATATAAGAGTAGGGAAAGGAGAATAAATTTGCGTTCAGTTTACCCACGCTGGAATTTAGAATTAAAATCAGTCTTTTGGGCGCATTAGTTCAGTTTTGTTATGACTCCTATCCGCTCCAGGTTGCATGGTAATGTCGAAACCATGGAGGTATTGAGCATTGGAGGCGGTGAAGCTTCTAGGAAGAGAGATTCTATCATCTTAACTTTTAAAGATGCGAAAATTTCAGTTCTGGAATATGATGATTCTAATCATGGACTTCGAATAAGGTGAGGGGAAATTTCAAACCGTCATTTGAACACACTCACACAGACTCTTGTGTTGTTAAATTCTGTTATTAAGGGTGATTTTTTGCTTTATGCTACTCTGCACTGAAAATCTTAATCATGTTTACGGAGAGATAACTTGTAGAAAAATGTACATTCAAATGAACTGTATAGCTGGATTACATGTTTAAGGAAAGGTGACTTACGGAAAAATCTGCGTTCAAATTCACTGTGTAACTTGGATTAAGAGTTATTTTGCCAGACTTGTCTGTGTGTTTCTTGACGTGCTATATCCTCAGTTAATTTTTAAATGGTTGGAGGAATTTTAGAGCTTTCTACCTGAAATGATAAGGACGTGAAATATTCTGATTGAACTTGATTAGATGGGATAAGGTGTATTTGTATTTTAAATATTTTAATGGGACCCCTTCAAAATTCTTTTTATGTTTTATTGAATGGGAATGATTATTTCCGAAGGAAGTAATTTTAGAAAAGATGATGTTAAATGTTGGTATCCTTTTTTCATTATTTTTATAGGAGGCATCTTTGGCAGGTACATAGTGGGATTGCGGGTTTTACAGTGTTAACTTTCTTATTCCCTTGCTGGTTCTTTCTTATATTTTCACTTTTTCACATGGATTTCCAGTTTTCTGTTGGCTTAATTTATTTTTTATTTATTATTTATATAGGAGGAGGTATATGTTATCCTCTTCTTTATTATTAAAATTTCTTAATTTGTTTGAAAAATTGAGCATGGAGATGGTCGAGCACTGCTAGACATTTGTGGTCGCAAATCATATCCCATAGCATGGGGTTTGGAAAGTTATCGGGTGTTTCTCTTAGTGGTTGGAATCATGGAAGTCTTTTTGTGGAGCTTGTTTATTTCAAGGAGATAATGGCACTATTTCTTCTTATTTTGGATGCCATTTTGTCTGAAATTATAATACTATTATTTGGGATGTCTTTAGGTTAAAGGAATACCATTGTATTATGATCATAATTGTATTTGCATGGTCATTATTCTAATTTAATTCTCATCTCTATATGGATGTACTTGTGTGTGCTTGTTGTGTATTACATCCTTAAGTTAACAATGTGATTTGCTGGGATTGGTGGTGTATTCCGTATTCGCCTTGTTGGTTTGTAGATTCTATTTATGCATACCTCATTCATATTGATAGTTATAGTTGAGTTCAAGGTGTTCTTTGCTTGACTGTGCATGTATTCACCTGGTGATATATGCTAATTCCTATAGAGGATATTATGGTAAATAATCTTAGCTCGGGTGCGCACTGCCTGAGAGTTAGTTAGAGGAAAGAGAGTGTGATTGATGATGTGGCTAGGAAAAGGGGGTTATATGCTGTACCTATCCTTATTTTCCAAATTGTCGAATGAATATACTCTGTCCTTTTCTCTCTTTCTGGTAACACCTGTCGTTTCTGTCTGAATTCTGTTGCTCATCTGTGTATGGTTTACTCTGTTTGCAGTTCTTTGCATTGTTTTGAAGGTCCAGAGTGGCTCCATTTAAAAAGAGGCAGAGAACAATTTGCAAGAGGCCCATTGGTAAAGGTTGATCCTCAAGGCAGGTGTGGCGGAGTTCTTGTCTATGATTTGCAAATGATTATACTTAAGGCTACACAGGTCTATCTTCCTTTATAAATGTCAATTTAAAATCCTTTTTGTGATATATGATTTTCTCGCATTTCACTTGATCAGATGACTTGGATTTCAGTGTATAATTAGTCTGCAATAGAGTTATAATTGTGATTTCTTATCTTTCTTTTTTCTTGTGTATTCCCCCATGGGAACTTTTGTTCTTTAATTATATTTTTGGTTGTTTTTTTATTTCTTTTATCTATGCAATGAAAATTTTCAGGCTGGGTCTGGTTTAGTTGTAGAGGACGATGCCTTGGGTTCTGGAGCTGCAGTTGCTGCTCGTATTGAGTCTTCTTACATGATGAGTCTACGAGACTTGGACATGAGACATGTAAAAGATTTTACATTTGTACATGGTGAGTGTGACAAGTATTATTGAGTAGCGAGAAAATTGTAACTCTTGTATTATGGAGTGTCACTGACTGATGGGCTCTTGTGGGTTTTATACTTGTAAATGTTAACAATTTAAAGACAATGTTTACAGGAGTCATGCTTGGATCAAGTTTTTGTTGTGGAACATGGCTGATGGAGTTACTATGAACAATTGTTTTTTGAAAGTAATTTGTTAAGGAAAGTAAAGAAATAGGAGAGAGAAAGAGAAAAGAGAAAGGGGAAAAGAGTAATAGAAAAAGAGGAGACTTAGAGAAGAGTAGAAGACCAAGAGAAACTGAATAATTTCTAATCACATTCCAAAACTTAGTTACAAAGGATACTGAGTACTTATTTATAATCAAAAGCCCTAATAGATATAAATCCAAATATATATCCTAATTTTATCTAAATATTATCTAAATATCCTAATCTATCCAAATCCTACTAATATAATTAAATCCTATCTAAATCCTATTTATCCTATTTAAATATTTCCTTATTTATAATTTTAATTACATAACATAATTCTTACAATCATAAGGTTGTCAAGCTTCCTTTTGTAAGTTTTTGTTTTTGAAAGAAATATACTGATACATCTGAAATTCTGGTTCTTATCTGAAAATGAACTCTGAAATCTGCTGTCCACCCGTGAAACTTTGATGCTAAAAGAATGACATGCATCATCTCTTAACTTACAAACCAGAAGAGGGAAAACCATTTTGACTCTTTCTCTTTTTTTTTTTTTTTTTCAATTCTAAAGTAATGGCATGTAGTAGCTTTTAACTCATAAATAAGATGGAAACCCTTCCACTCCTCTCTTTGTTCTTTATGTTAGTTTGGGGTAAAAATTCAAAATTTAAAGGGGGAAGCGAATTATCAGGGATGAGGACGAGATATTCTTTTATTGAGTTGTCACTGAATATTAGAAGGAAAAGAAAAGAAGACATCCAACAATCCATAATGATCAAGCATGATATGCTACAAGACCAATCTCTTGGTCGATTTGAGACACGCCCTTTAAATGGGCCTTGTGCAAATGCCAAATGGAATGCGTATAAGCTATTTTTCCACTGCAACTGGGGAGATAGGAAGTCATCCTTGAATATTAAACCGTTCCTTGTTAACCTAATGCACTATAATGCTGCAAAATCTGCACACTCGCAAAATCCAGCTTTGTTATTCGTTCCAAACCCTATAAAGTTTATCAAGATAGATTGCTCATTGTTCCAAGGCTGTAGGGTACGGGTGCCAAAGATACAATATGCAAAACCAACCACTGGATAATGTATGAAGAGATGGCAACAAATTCTAATTTATCAGCTAACCATGTGCAAAATAAATTTAATTGGGTAGGGTTTCTGTGCATTTGACTGAGGTTTGAGTTTGAGCATGTCTTGCCTTGTTTGGTAACTGTTTATTAGTACAATATAATGCTTGGCAAATCGCATTTGAATGATAAAATTAAATAACGAGTACTTTATTCTTATTCCTTTATTTTACACTCTAGAAATCTTCTAAAGATTAGTATAACTCATTATATAGGTTATATTGAACCTGTGATGGTGATACTGCATGAAAGGGAGCTTACTTGGTCTGGGCGTGTCTCATGGAAGCATCACACTTGCATGATATCTGCACTGAGTATCAGTACAACTTTGAAGCAGCATCCACTCATATGGTCAGCTGCTGTAAGTTTAATTTGTATAGAACATCAATGATCGACCAACTTATACACACAGAATCTCTGGCAAATCAAAATCCTTTTTCTAATATGTTGGGTATCTATGGAGAATCGTGTATTACTGAAATGTTATCACCTGGTCTTGCATGAAGTTAATTTACCGAATGTCTTGGTTTAGCCCTTTGAACCAGATAAGATTGCATCTTGTGATACTTAGAGATAACTTCTATAATGGTAATAAACTCATTGGGCGTAAGTAGAAAAATGATATCCTCAATGAATGTTGGAGTAGTATTGGTGGAGGTAGCAAGATGTGTGGTGATTGTAAGGATGAAGATAAAAACAAGTGAGGAAGAGTGGTGTAATAATGGCTTAATGGGTAAGGAACAAACCAAAAAAAAAAAAAGGAAAGGAAATAGGGAACAGGTTGTCAGGGTTCTGTTATGATAATATGATATGGTAAATTGATGCAAGTTTAAATAATTATAGATTATAGATTACTGTTTGTTGACTACTATCCGTTTTTTTTCCTTGGCCCCTAGTCATTGTTGTTTGCCTTTTCTCTTACTTGAAGGCTTCATGTCACTTGCTCATGTTTTGTAGTTATAGGTATTCTAAAGGGTGAGCAAATAGTTTCCTTTCAATATAAATCATGTTTTCCTTTTTGTTTGCTACTGTTTGAGTTGTTAGATCCCATCAAGTGGTCAGTCATTTGTAAATTGGAAAATGATTGTATCATATCTGTTGAGTCCGTTATTTTAGCATCTTAACTTCCACTATAACTATGAGATACTTGCGTTACATGAAATCTATCATATATTATGTGTCTTGGGTGCCTTGGATAAGTCTAATTGCATGAAATGTTGAAGCTATCTGATTTTTCTTATTGCTAGAATCTTCCTCATGATGTCTACAAGCTTCTTGCAGTGCCATCACCAATAGGTGGTGTTCTTGTGTTTGGTGCTAATACTATTCATTATCACAGTCAGGTACTTACTTCGATGTAGCTTGACTATTACATATCTTTTCAATTGCAATTTTTTTTGGGTTATAAAATGAGAAATAAATGGGAACATAAATTTTTTTCTCTCTGAACTACCGTGTCCTTTCATTTTTTAGATAAAGAGAAGAAAAGGATGGGCAATACCTACTTACATATGTATCTGCATTTTCTCATGTATGTTTGTTTACTCAACTTGTTTTTGCAGTCTGCTTCATGTGCATTGGCGTTGAATAATTATGCTGTTTCACTTGATAGTAGGTACTGATCCCACCTCTCTTCTCCTACAAAGGAGATTTGAATTATTTAATTTTATTTATTCAACATACATTAGTACTGAGAAGTTCAATGGGTTTTAACCAAAAGAAAGAAAGAAAGAAAGAAAATAATGACTGTATTATTAAATATACTTGAATGTCGTGTTTTTGCAAGAGTATGTATGTTCTGTTCTGCTTTATTTCATTTTCAGTTTGATTTTTATATTTTTGTTTTTGCTTCTGTTGCTGTCCTTTTTGTAATGTTGTACACAAACTTGCCTACTCCTTTATTTGCAAATTATTGTCGTGATGTTCATGGTGCTGAAAATTTTTGTGGACTTTGTTTGATCTGCGATTCTAGATTTATCCTCACATTTTGATAACTTCTAATTGCATTCCAGTCAAGAGATGCCAAGATCAAGTTTTAACGTGGAACTTGATGCTGCCTATGCAACTTGGTTGTTGAGTGATGTGGCCTTACTGTCAACAAAAACTGGTGAATTGTTGCTGCTTACTCTTGTTTATGATGGAAGGTAGGTCATTCTTGTTCTCTTACAGTTCACTGTTTCACATTATTTATTTTGTTTATTGGATTCATTTGAATAATATTACTGTTACTCATTGTCCTATAAACATAAAACTACAAGCATGACTGAGCATCCTATACTTAAGAGATGGCATAAATCAACAGCTGTCTCCCTATTTTCAGGGTTGTCCAGAGACTTGATCTTTCCAAATCAAAAGCTTCAGTTTTGTCATCGGTAAGTTGCAGAAGTCTAACATATTGTGCTAGTTCTGCTAGATTTGAATTTAACCTTAAAGCTTGATTTTCAACATATTTTGAATATCTGCTACTCTTTTAGGGTATCACAACAATTGGGAATTCTTTGTTTTTCCTCGCTAGCCGATTAGGAGACAGTATGCTGGTGCAATTTTCTTGTGGATCTGGGGTTTCAATGTTGTCATCCAATCTAAAGGAAGAGGTGCACATTGGATGTCTTTACCTTCGCTGATCATCATATTTAATGTTTTCCTGATTTTCTTTAAAAGAGGTTTATTTCTGAATGGTACAAATAAGCTATTCTTGTTGAACTTCGATGGAAAATTAGTATAGCTATTTCTTTGTTCAATAAGTTTATTCAAGGGAATTCCTTCGCATCTTTATCTGTTGATATGGTTTTCTCTCTCTAACATTGTTTACAAATATCCTCCTGTGATTTTTGCAGGTTGGTGATATAGAAGGTGATGGTCCTTCAGCAAAGCGACTACGCAGGTCTCCTTCTGATGCTTTGCAAGATATGGTTAGTGGTGAGGAGCTCTCCCTGTTTGGATCTACGCCAAATAAAACAGAATCAGCACAGGTAATGTTTGAGTTTGCATAAAGGAAAGGCCACAGAAGTGATAAAGTAGACATCTTTCATGTGTTCAGCTCACTCTTCTAGTCGTCAATGAAATAGTGGTCATTTCTGAACTTTGTGTATTAAACTTGCTGAATTACTGAACACGATACATGGTGCCTGCAGAAAACCTTCTCATTTGCAGTAAGGGATTCGTTGATTAATGTTGGTCCTTTGAAGGACTTCTCATATGGTTTAAGGATAAATGCTGATGCAAATGCAACTGGAATTGCTAAACAGAGTAACTATGAACTGGTCAGTCTTTTTAATTTCCCATTACATGTGCTTTTTCTCTGCATGTTGATGGAGTTGAGGTCCTATTCATTTTTTTCCTTAATATGACTGTCATTCCTTGGTAGTGGGATAAAATGGAAGAGTGAGAAAAAAATTGTGTCGTATGCCTGATTCATATTGTTCACATCTTAGCATTCCTTGGGCATTGACTTAAATCCCAAAGTTATGATCATAGTTCTCCGCCGTCAATTGATTTACAAATCTTGTGCAACTATGTAGGTATGCTGTTCTGGTCATGGAAAGAATGGTTCACTCTGTGTTCTTCGGCAATCAGTTCGTCCAGAAGTGATAACTGAGGTATGCTTAGGGCCTTTATGACAAAGTTTTTCTCCTCTAAAAATAGAAAGGACTGTTAATCTTGCTGCCTATGCTAATGAAATAATCTTGTAATTGTAATTTTTTCTATGTGCTACTGTGCCAAAGTTTCTGACGTTTTTTTAATGCTATATTGTATTGATTTTGAAATAGATTCATTATTCATAAAGACAACAAACATTTGATTGTGGTTTATTGCTCTTACTTGTTCTGGTTGTTTCATTAGACAATTTTACACTGAATAAATTGGAAGCTCTTTTATGTATTATCTTATGAAAAGTAGGCAGCGAAGTGGTAAAAAATATTTCATCATGTCTTATCATAACCTCTTCTCTTTATGTGTTCTGCATATTTTCAGGTTGAACTTCCTGGTTGCAAAGGAATTTGGACTGTTTATCATAAGAACACACGCTCTCATAATGCTGATTCTTCCAAGTTGGTAGATGATGATGATGAGTATCATGCCTATCTTATCATAAGTTTGGAGGCTCGTACTATGGTAACTATATATATATATATATTGAATGTTTGATTTTAGAAGGATAAGCTATAATTGATACATATTGTGTCTAGTGGTTGCTAGTTTTAGTGCTGTTTGGGATGGGAATGTCTGACAATCGGTTGGCAGTAGGAGATTCAGGTAGTCATGAGAGCCTCATTATAGTTGAATATATGATGTTGGATGGCCAATTGTGAGGTGTATGCTGTTTGTTTGTCATCTGCTATTGTTTGCGACAGAGTTAGGATGTCTGGATGGGGAGGCATTTTCATAAGTATTAACACTATCTGTCTAAGGAAGTTTTCCTCCTTGAAAAACGCAACTTAAAAACTGAAGCTCCTTTTCTTTGGACAACATAGAAGTAGAATAAATGAGGTGTAACTGGAGACCTAATAGAGTCCACCATGTTATGACCTTTATCTATTTCTACGTTCTTAATTGGTCTGAATGGAGTATGCATGTGCGATCTAGAACCGTTGCTTCATCATGAGTTCCAAGGCTTTGGATGGAAAAAATAGGCTATAACTCATGAACTTGTGGCAATGTGCAATATTTACAGTGGTTTGGTATATTTGGCTAGAGTGGAATGCTTGAATTTTCAGGGGTATTTCCTTGTCTTTAGATGTCCTAGAGGCAAGGATTTTGCTTGGGGCTTCTTCCTAATTTTAACAGTCTTCTTCATGGACTGAGGCACAGAAAGAGAGATAGTGTTGTTTAGAAGAGTGCTACATAATCTCATCTAGTCTTCTTTTATAGTGGAATGCTGGTGTATTTTCTGAAGGTTAAAGGACCTGTTAACGCCATAAAGTTTTTTTTTTTTTTTGGGAGGGGGAGTTTGCCGACTTGAGTTTCTCCTTTGCCCAATTTCTGCATGGCCATGGATGCACTTTCCAAATGTTTGCTATCAATTTTCGTTTGTTTAATCTCTTTTCTGTTTTTATTTTTTTATTTTTTTATTTAACATCAAAATTTCCTTTTAACATAATTTAGAGGGGGAAAAGGCGGTGATGCAGTTTTGTTTCATTACGATGACTGATACTATTTTACCATCAGGTACTGGAAACAGCTGATCTTCTGAGTGAGGTTACTGAAAGTGTTGACTATTATGTTCAAGGAAAGACACTTGCTGCTGGGAACTTATTTGGAAGGTGGGCTAACTTGTTGCTGAAGGATTTTCTGGACTTTTAACATGCCCAGTTCCAGGATTTTTTTTTCAACAAAAAAAAAAAAAAAACCAAAAGTTCCGGGCTTTAATTATTTTGGTTATTTATTATTTTCTAGACAACAAGCAGCCTTATCCTACTAGATGGGATTGGTTACATTGATAACACAATGCACTTGTGCTATCTAGTGCCAATCTTTAGATACATTATTCACCAAAAAGCTCCATTCAATGACTTTATGAAGCGATCTTTTCGGTCTTCCTCTATCCCTCGTCACGACTCTCAACTAACTATTTAACCTCCTAATCAGTGCCTACAATTTCCTTCTCTGTACATATTTGAACCACCTTAAATGATTTTCTATCATTTTCTTCTCAATAGATGCCACACAAACTTTATGTTCGTGTTGTTCTTTTAAAGCCCACGTTCATTACCATATAACATTATTGGTCTTATATCCATTCAACTAAACTTCTCATTTATCTGTTTATTATTTTGTAGACCTGGATTTTATTTTGAAAATGATCCGAATGTCCATTTTTTCTTTATTCTGTTTATGGCTATCTTTATGATCATTCCACGACTTATTCATTTCTTGTTATGGGATGAATTTTTTATAAACATGGGCTGACTTGACTTGTTGAAAAAGGAACAAAGATGCAAAACTTATATTTCCCATTTTTGGTGCCTTGTGTTCATTTCAATCCTTTGCTCTTGCAATATTTGAAATGATGAATTTTGTTCTTTTAGCATTACATTTAAATGTCATTATGTACCTATAATAACCTTACTCTGATATGACTAATTTAGTCCTGGTTATGAACCTAGGCGTCGAGTAATTCAAGTTTATGAACGTGGTGCTCGCATCCTAGATGGGTCATTTATGACCCAAGATGTAAACTTTGGAGCTTCAAGCTCTGAATCTAGTTCTGGACCTGAGAATGCTATTGTGTCATCTGTCTCCATTGCTGATCCATATGTACTACTCAGAATGAGTGATGGAAGTATTCGACTTTTGGTTGGAGGTAAATTCTTGGTTAGCATTCTTTTCCCCAGTGGTATAATACATTACATAGAACACAATGGTATTGTACGATTCATGTAATGCACCTTACTTAGTGGGATAAAGCTTGCTATTGTAGTATAATACTTTGCATATTTTCTCTAATATTTTCACATATAATTTGTTTTCATAATTTTTTTTTTGGACACTTTCCACTGGCGAGGACATAGGACAAACATCTAAATATGATGGATAAGGTTTCTGTAGTTGCTGCAGGGTTTCATCTTCTTATGCCTTTTTCCTGTATGTTTAATTCAGATCCAACTACCTGCACTGTTTCTGTCACCACTCCTTCATTTGAAAGCTCAAAAAAACCAGTATCTGCTTGCACACTTTACCATGATAAGGGACCTGATCCATGGCTAAGGAAGACAAGTACTGATGCATGGCTTTCTACTGGTGTTGGTGAGGCAATTGATGGCACTGACGGTGCAGTTCAAGATCATGGGGATATTTATTGTGTTGTTTGTTTTGAAAGTGGTGCCCTTGAAATGTTTGATACCCCAAATTTCGGTTGTGTTTTTTCTGTGGAAAATTTTATGTCTGGAAAGAGCCACCTTGTCGATACTCTTGTGACGGAGGCATCAAAAGATTCTCAAAAAGTTGATGGAGGTTCTGGTGAAGTGACTAACCAAGGCAGGAAGGAAAATGTACAGAATATGAAGGTTGTAGAGTTGGCGATGCAGAGATGGTCAGGGCAGTATAGCCGCCCATTTATTTTTGGGATCTTGAGTGATGGAACAATTCTTTGTTACCATGCTTACTTTTATGAAGGTTCAGATGGTACTTCCAAGATTGAGGATTCAGCATCTGCACAAGGACCTGTGGGCCTAAATGGCACTAATGCTTCTAGGCTTAGAAATTTGAGATATGTTCGTGTCCCCTTAGATATATATGCCAGGGAGGAGATATCAAGTGGATCCCCTTCTCAGAGAATTACTATTTTCAAGAATATAGGTGGTTACCAAGGTTTTTTCTTGTCGGGGTCTAGACCTGCTTGGGTTATGGTGCTGAGAGAACGTCTTCGTGTTCATCCACAGGTCAGAACCAATCCATCAATATGCAATTATAGATGTTCAGTGTGATGTGATAAACTGCCCCTTTAGTATTTAAATGGTTTTCTCTGAATGGGCATATTTAATAAATTTCATACTTTTTGAAGTACAGAATGTTTTATTGGAGAACTCACACAGAACAAGTGGGATAAATTGGATGTTAATTAAATTCATTTGCTGACAAAATTAATGGTTAAATTAAAACTGGAAGTGCAAATCATCAACAATGTCGAAATCTGGAAGTGTTAATGATCAAGAATTGTCGAGACAGATGATAAGTAGATAAATCAAGACAACTTTGGATTATCAGATGCTTTCAAAATTTACTGTTGCCGACCCAGGGCCTGAGCTGAGAACTAAAATTTCAATATTGAACAATGATACTGAGAAGCCTTGCTATATTCAGGTTTCATCGCAGAATGTAGAATATTGAGACGAGATATCCTTCTCTTTCTGTTCTCTACTCCATGTATTATTTATTTGTAATCAAACTCGGGGATCCCTTAAAAGAATGAGAAGGGCCTGTATTTTATCTCTCGTTTTCTGTTCCTGTGTTGCTATGAGTCAAAGATCACAGGACAAGGTGATTATAGAAGAATAATGATGTCAAAATAATTATCAAACGCTAATTTTGTAGAACTCATTTCCCTCTATTAGAACGAATCTCGGTCTTATTTTATTGAAGAGGAAAATGGTTTGTGAAAATTGTTTTTTACTCACACCAGTGTCTAGAAGATTTGCTTGGTCCAAAGTATAGGGCATGTGTAGTTTTTATAATTTATTTTGAATTATACCCTAACAAATGCATGTGTAGTTTTTATAATTTACTTTGAATTATACCCTAACAAATTAATGTAATCAATGAGAGGGTGTTTTAATCGACTACTATAATTGTAGGCGTTTATCTCTCTCAAGGGTACAATTGGAAGGATATGAAATTGTTGAGAAGATTAAGTTTTAACTAATAATTTTTAATTGAATTTTTATTCCTTTTTTAAAAAATCAAATTATTGTTTGTTTTGTTGTTGGTCATAATTTGACATGCGAATGCAACTTAGCTCACTAATCTCTTCTATGTCAGCTATGCGATGGGTCTGTTGTTGCTTTTACTGTCCTTCACAATGTGAACTGCAATCATGGTCTCATATATGTTACATCACAGGTACATCTTGTAACTCTGCCTTGTGTGGATAATTTATTAGTGACCAGATCTACAACTGTGGCTGACATTTATGTTCAAAATATCTTTTTAGGGTGTTTTAAAGATCTGCCAACTGCCTTCTGGCTCAAGCTATGATAGCTACTGGCCTGTACAGAAAGTGGGAAGCTCGTCTTGCAACTCTAAGTACCCTTTCCATATAAAAAAAAATTTAATTTTATATCATTTTTTATTTGACTTGTTTTATTATATCCTCAGATTCCATTAAAAGCTACTCCTCATCAAGTAACCTACTTTGCAGAGAAGAATTTATACCCACTTATAGTGTCAGTTCCTGTGAGTACATATTTTGTTTGTTCTTTGTAGTACAATGAGATGGAACAAATTGATTCCTTGTTTGTCTCTTCTTTTTGTTCCATTTTGTCTCTGCTTGTCCATTCAGGCAGTAATGCATTTCTGTTGTCCATCTTTGTCAGGTTCTCAAGCCACTTAATCAAGTTGTTTCATCTTTGGGTGATCAAGAGGTCAACCAACAAACAGAGAATCAGAATCTGAGCTCTGATGAGCAAAACCGCTTTTACACTATTGATGAATTTGAGATCCGTATTATGGAGCCAGATAAATCTGGTGGCCCTTGGCAAACAAGAGCAACAATACCTATGCAAAGTTCTGAAAATGCCCTTACTGTGAGAATGGTTATACTGCTGGTAAGTTGTCTTTCTTTAGTTTTTGAAGCAAATAGTGTGCTTAATTGTAAGTTTCGTAGTTGCTTGTTTTCATTCTTCTTCTCTGTTCACAAAATCTTATTGGTGCAAGCCTGTTGCAGAATACAGAAACAAAGGAGAATGAAACACTTTTAGCTATTGGCACTGCTTATGTGCAAGGAGAGGATGTTGCTGCAAGAGGGCGTGTCCTTCTGTTTTCTTTGGGAAAAAACACTGATAATAGTCAACCGCTGGTAAATTTAGAACTTCTTTTCTGGGAAGCGATGAAATATTTAAAGTCTTTGATTCTGATTTAGCTTAATGTTTTCTTTTGGACATCATATCGCTTATTCTACTTTACAGGCTACGGAGGTCTACTCAAAAGAGTTGAAAGGTGCCATATCTGCTTTGGCCTCACTGCAAGGTCATCTATTAATAGCTTCTGGTCCAAAAATTATTTTGCACAAGTGGACCGGTAGTGAGCTTAATGGCATTGCATTTTTTGATGCTCCACCATTGCATGCTGTGAGCTTAAACATTGTAAGTGATATTTTCTCAAATCTTTTATTATTTGCGATGAGAAAGTCAACTGAAAAAATCTTTGAAATTTTAGCTTGCATCTATCTTCAGTCTCCATGTGCACATCTTTGTTCAATTAATGTTCAATAATGCCATTTCAAAATGTTTCTTGCTTCCTGTTATTTTACCCATTTCCAAGCAATATCTATCTAAGCCAAGAGCATCAGAATCTATCATACCTTTATTTACACGAGAAAATCAACCCAGCAAAATTATATCTCAAAAAGCTCCAACTGAGTTCACTTGAATATAACCTGCATTTGTTTGTATTAGTGTTTCTGAATGATTCACAACATATTTCACTGAATAGCAATTTACATGATTTATAGGATGGGGAAGAATATTCCTAATTATTATAGATCTGATTTGGTTTCCCTAAATAGCTCCTAGAATCATGGGATAGGATAATAATCAGATATGATCAGATTTTATCTCAATCTGACCGTTACAGCATTTATGATTAAATGATCCTGGACTACAGCATTTATGATTAAATGATCTAGGAGATTTAGGGTAAAATACTGGTTCATGGGCCGCTAACAGCCAGCCCACTTTCCCACACTCCCCCTCAAGCCGGTGAATAGATGTTGATCATTCCTAGCTTGTTTCTGAAACCTTCAAATTTTTCTTGAGTTAAGGACTTTGTCATCACGTCTGCAATTTGATATCTTGAGGGTATGTAGGCTAGGTCAATCACTTTATTGTCAATCTTTTCTTTGATGAAGTGACGATCTATTTCCACGTGCTTTGTGCGATCATGATGTACAGGATTGTTGGCAATTTTTATTGCTGAGAGATTATCACACCACACCTTTGTTGGTACCTTGCCTTCCATCTTTAACTCCTTAAGAAGCCTTACAAGCCATATCCCCTCACAAATACCTAGAGCTAAAGCCCTATATTCTGATTCTGCTGAGCTTCTTGAAACTACCGGTTGCTTCTTGCTTCTCCAGGTTACTAAGTTTCCCCATACGTAGGAGCAATAACCAGTGGTGGACCGTCTATCCCTTTTAGAGCCTGCCCAGTCAGCGTCTGTGAAGAGTTCCACTTCTCTAGAGTCACCTTTTGCAAAGAATAGTCCTTGTCCTGGAGTCTTTTTCAGATATCTTAAGATTCTGTAAACTGCTACCATATGTTCCTTTTGGGGACTGCTTGAGAATTGGCTTACTACACTAACAGGATAACAAATATCAGGCCTAGTGTGGGATAGGTAGATGAGCTTCCCCACTAGCCTTTGATACCTTTCTTTGTTTACTGCTTCTCCATCGGGTTTTATTGTCAGCTTTTGGTTTAGTTCCATTGGGGTGTTGGCTGGCCGAGATCCTAGCATCCCTGTTTCCTTTAGGAGGTCCAGTGTGTATTTTCGTTGGGATACACTTATCCCCCTTTTTGTTCGTGCCACTTCCATCCCAAGAAAATATCGTAGTGGGCCCAGGTCTTTTATTTCGAACTTTGTTGCTAAATTTTCCTTCAGCCTTGCAATTTCTTTTTCATCATTACCTGTCAATACTATATCATCAACATATACAATGAGAGCTGTTAGTTTGTCATCATAGTGCTTAATAAATAATGTATCATCAGCCTGACATTGTTTGTAGCCTTGTCCCTTAATTGCTTGGGAGAATTTCTCAAACCAAGCTCTGGGGGACTGTTTTAGTCCATACAAAGATTTGTAT
The DNA here is from genome assembly GCF_004799145.2 of Neltuma alba. Classification (NCBI taxonomy): domain Eukaryota; kingdom Viridiplantae; phylum Streptophyta; class Magnoliopsida; order Fabales; family Fabaceae; genus Neltuma; species Neltuma alba. The sequence goes on along the minus strand of NW_021636261.1, from coordinate 73,491 downwards.
AACCTGCAAACTTTCCCACAGTTTTTTGAATTTCTCATCCCCAAAGGGATTTCCATATAAACTTCTTCTAGGTCTCCATTTAGGAAGGCATTTTTAATATCAAGTTGATGTAAAGACCAGTCCAAGTTTGCAGCAATAGACAATAGTACATTCACAGTGTTGAGTTTTGCTACAGGAGCAAAGGTTTCTTGATAATCTATGCCATAGGTTTGAGTAAACCCTCTAGCAACTAACCGAGCCTTATATTTATTTATACTCCCATCTGGATTATATTTTACTGTAAATACCCATTTACTACTTACCATTGTCTTACCTTTAGGCAGATTTGTAATTTTCCAGGTTTTATTCTTATGTAGAGCTCTTAATTCCTCTTCGATAGCTCGCTTCCAATTTGGATCTGAAATAGCCTCATTGAAATTCTTAGGAATTTTCACATTTTCTACGTTAGCTACAAAAGTCTTTAGATGAGGAGAGAGCTTAGCATAAGACACATACTTACTGATAGGATGCTGAGTACAGCTCCTTTTACCTTTTCTTAAAGCAATGGGCCAATGGAGATCTTCAGGACTAGGTTGAGGTGCAGAATCATGATTCTGTGTTGGATTAGTTGTGGGCCTTTGTTCAGTGTTTTGCTGTTCTTCGCTATGAGGAGGTGATTCTATCAAGTTTTCAGTCATATCTTGATCAGAAATAGAGTTTAGGGGTTCAAACAAGTTTCTGTTTTGAGGTACAGGCCTGTTTAGGTAGTTTTCAGGTCTGGTTGGGGTTTGGTCAGTCCTTTCTGGGCTATTTTGAAGGCTGTGTTGGGGTTCTGGAGATGTGGCAGGTATAGATGGTGGGGTAATATGTATATCTAGAGGCATGGAAGGGTTTGTGTAGGTTAAAGGTTCTGTTTGCTTGTCAGAGTGATCACAAATTATCCAATTATTTCCCTGATTCTCCCCCTGAATAGGTGATTTGTGATAATATGGCTGTGTTTCAACAAATCTCACATTCATAGTAATATAGATTCGGTTAGTGATGGGAGAGTAGCATTTATATCCCTTTTGGTTTGAAGAGTAGCCAAGAAAAATGCATTTTATTGCTCTAGGATCCAGTTTCCCCCCATGTTCATTGTAAACAAAAGCAGTGCAACCAAATACCTTTTTAGGTAAGGAGGTAAAGAGGGCAGAGTTGGGAAAATGCTCAAGAAGTGTCTGGAGAGGAGTTTTGAATTTTAGGACTTTGGAAGGCATACGATTTATTAAATGTGTAGCAGTAAGTATAGCATCTCCCCAAAATCTTGAAGGAACATTTGTTTCAAACATGAGGGCTCTAGCTACTTCAAGTAGGTGCCTATTTTTTCTTTCAGAGATGCCATTTTGCTGTGGAGTGTAGGTGCAAGAGGTTTGATGATGGATACCATTAGTGGCTAAAAAATTTGTAAAAGAGGAATTTAAATACTCTTTGCCATTATCAGTTCGCAAAATCTGGATAGAGGTTTGGAATTGATTTTTAATAAAGGTATAGAAATTTTGAAAAAGCGAAAAAACCTCAGATTTATCTTTCATTAGAAAAACCCAAGTTAATCTTGTGTGGTCATCAATAAAGGTTACAAACCAACGAGCTTTGGAATGTGTTTCAGATTTAGATGGCCCCCAAACATCACTATGTATAAGGTAAAAGGGGTGAGAAGGATTATATGGGTGAGAAGAATAAGTATTTCGAACTTGTTTGGCAAAATAGCAAGTGTCACAATGAAATTCAGCAATAGCAGTATCATTAATATTTGGAAATAAAACTTGCATATAGCGTAGACTAGGGTGGCCTAATCTAGAATGCCACAACATTATTTCATCAAGGGGCATAGGGGATAAGACAGAATGACAAATAGATTTTTGTAGGGAGGACCCTTGTATATAGTAAAGGCCATTCCATACTTTAGCAGCGCCAATCTTCTTCCCTAATGCCAAGTCCTGAAAAACACAGCTAGTGTTATCAAAAGTAACAAGACAGTGAAGTTTTTCAGCCACTTGTTGTACTGAGAGCAAGCTGCATTCAATCTCAGGAACATATAAGACATTATGTAGAGTAATATTAGGAGTAATGATCACAGTTCCCGAGCCCCTGACTTGAGCAAATTGCCCATTTGCAACTTCCACAGTTTTGTGTATGGAAAAATCACTAAAGTCAGAAAATAATTCCTTAAATCCAGTAATGTGATGAGTTGCGCCAGAATCTATAATCCATAGATTTTTAGATGTAGTCAGGCTATGAAAAACATGAGTGAGAGCAGTACCTGCATGGGCTAGAGTGACAGAAGGGGTAGTGTTCTCACTGTCAGGAGTAGAGGGCAGGTGCTTATCCAAAAATTTGCGCAGTAACAGCAGTTCATCATGACTAATGGTTTCATTAGAGTTAACACCTACTAGCATTCCCTTGCTGCCAGGTTTGCCCCTAGGTTTGTTGTTTGGAGGCTTGCCATGCAGCTTCCAGCACACTTCTCGGGTGTGACCACTCTTGTGACAGTGGTCACACCACTTATTACCCTTTTTTGATTTGGGATCACTTTGTGGGCCATTGACAGCGAGAATAGAGGAGTTAGTTGAAGTAGAGGAAATATTAGAGGCAGTGATTAATACCTTTCGGCTTTCCTTAAATTTAACAGTGTTGAATGCTTCAAGTAGAGATGGAAGTGGCTTGAGACTCATGATTCTTGCTCGCACATCCTCATAGGAATCATCAAGACCAAGAAGAAACTTATAGCAGCGTTCTTGATCCACTAGTTTTTTGTAATACATGGCTGCTGCAGTGCTGGGCCATTCATGGACCTTATAGAGGTCTATTTGCTGCCAAAGTTTCATTAGAGCAGTATAATATTGGGTAATAGTTTGATCACCTTTGGTTAGGTCATGGAGTTGTCGCTTAACCTGAAACAAAGCTGCTGTGTTTTCGGTGACAGAATAGGTAGCTTTAGCAGAATCCCAGATTTCTTTGGCTGTGGTGGCAAGAAGATAGTTTTCTCCTATATCGGCAGTCATGGAGTTAATAAGCCATGCCATTACTAGGTTGTTTTCTGCACACCATGTTGCAAATTGGGAGTCGGTGGACGCTGGTGGAGCTTTAGTAAGATAGATCTCCTTATTCCGTCCCCGAACAAACATCAACACGTATCTGGACCATTGTAGGTAATTATGCCCATTTAGGCGATGGGTAACCGGGAATTGGGAGAACGCATCAGACTGAGGGACTAGGGCTGGTGTCCCTTGCTGTAAGGGATCGGAGTTGCTGCCCTCAGCAGCGAAGGCGCGTGGCTGCAGAAGAGCAGCTTTGAACGCCATTGAGAATATTTTCAGATCAGTGCTCTGATACCATATTAGTGTTTCTGAATGATTCACAACATATTTCACTGAATAGCAATTTACATGATTTATAGGATGGGGAAGAATATTCCTAATTATTATAGATCTGATTTGGTTTCCCTAAATAGCTTCTAGAATCATGGGATAGGATAATAATCAGATATGATCAGATTTTATCTCAATCTGACCGTTACAGGATTTATGATTAAATGATCCTGGACTACAGCATTTATGATTAAATGATCTAGGAGATTTAGGGTAAAATACTGGTTCATGGGCCGCTAACAGCCAGCCCACTTTCCCACAGTTTGGAGTAAATGAAAGGGATCCTATGGTTGCCAATATTAAAGGACTCTTGCATCATATAACAAGTAAATTCCCAAGAGGGCATAGAATCTAGACCTAAAATGCCAAGACCAACGATAAAGTGGGCAAGGCAGCTTATTTATATCCCCGCTAATATAAGCCCACCAAGCTTTGGATAAGTCGAATGAGGATTACTAGTCAAAAGGGTTTCCTTGCTAAATAATAAAATTACTGAACGGCATATGCTATAAAATTTCAGATTCCAGCACATTCTAAAATCAATAAATACATGTCAAGATCCTAACATTGTAATATGACCTTACATTAAATGAAAAGGAGAATATTATATTTAATAAACTTTTGATGTTTAATAATATCTAGGGATGTTTAAATATGACAAAGTTTGCAACTTAGAAAGCTCAAGAAAGACAGAATAATAATGGAGAAATTCAGATACCTGGATATCATCAATTGCTTATTTCTAGGTTTTAGTAAGAATAGAGAGGCCAAAGTTTTGTTTCAGTGTGCAGCTTTTGGGGCTATCTCATGTATTTGGTTTGAGTAATATGCTCTTATTCATCTCTTTGTCCCTGCTTATGTTATGGGATAATATTTTGCCTACTTTTGTAATGTACTGCTCGTGGTGCTGTCAGCCTAGCTTCCATTGCTGATATGCCTCAGCATTATTACAAGCTTTTTTTCGGCTCTCTGTTTAGTTTTAACTGTCTTTTGAAAGAATAAGATAGCTTCCCCAGGTTGTTTTTCTCTTTGCCCCCAAGAAAGTTTGTGCTTTTAATAGAAATTTTTCAAATGCTTATTTTTTTTCTTTTGTAATTTATTCCTGATCTCATTGCAGGTCAAAAACTTTATACTTATTGGTGACATCCATAAAAGCATTTACTTCCTTAATTGGAAGGAACAGGGTGCTCAACTTAGCTTGTTAGCCAAGGATTTTGGTTCTCTTGATTGTTTTGCAACTGAGTTTTTGATTGATGGAAGCACTTTGAGTCTCATGGTTTCAGATGATCAAAAGAACATCCAGGTATGCCTTACGATTATGCAGCAATATCTTTGTTTTAATCTATACTTTCACAATAGTTAGTTGGTCAAATATGTCAAGTTCTTTCAGTTTAAAGATTGAATCTTCATGGTCGGCAAGTTTTGGTTATGGAAAAGAAAAAGGAAAAAGAATACTGGCAAACTTATATCTTCTATAATTATTGGGAATTGAACGTTATGTGATGCAATTTACTATGTATCTAATGTCTTTGAAGAAGTTGGCCAAAAAAATGTCTTTGAAGGAAAATATTTGTGGATATGAAAAATTTTCTTGCCGGATGGTTAAATTGGGGCTGCTTTAATTCATTAGTCATTGTCTGAGCTACTTGAATTTCTCATCAGTGTATTCTGGAACCTTTTCAATATGATCAATATGTTGTCTTCTTTTCTAGGCATTTTCTCTTTGATATTTGATCTTTTAAATTCTCATAATCTTCAAGAGTTCCTCCTCAGTTTAGTATGTTTATGTAGTGCTGTCTGCCTTAGTTGTTCCTTTTGTGAGAATATTTCTTCACGTAGCTCTATGTCGAGTCGATTAGCCTTTTCCTTTGTTTCTGAAGTAATGTTATCCTGGGAGCAGATTTTTTACTATGCACCAAAGATGTCAGAAAGCTGGAAGGGACAGAAGCTTCTTTCAAGGGCTGAATTTCATGTTGGAGCACATGTGACTAAATTCTTGCGTTTGCAGATGCTGTCCACTGCCTCTTCTGACCGGACTGGCACTGGTCCAGGGTCAGATAAAACAAATCGTTTTGCTTTATTATTTGGTACCCTTGACGGCAGTATCGGTTGCATTGCGCCACTGGATGAAATTACATTTCGGAGGCTGCAATCTTTGCAGAAAAAGCTTGTTGATGCTGTACCTCATGTTGCTGGCTTAAATCCAAAAGCTTTCAGACAGTTTCGTTCCAATGGAAAAGCTCATCGACCAGGCCCTGACAGTATAGTTGACTGTGAGCTGCTATGCCAGTGAGTAATCTATAGGGAGAAATTATTTCAAGCTGTGTTATTAGCTTTGATCAAATTAAGATTGATGGAGCTTTCTAGGAAGATGTTGATGGGCAACTAGAATAACTTCTCTCCTTGTAGTCATGCTCACTTATAATGGAATATCTCAAGATCGTTGTTTGACACTGAAACTTAATCTCAAGATCATTATTCAACGCTACTGGATAGCACCTTAACATATTCTATGTAATTTTCTTCATCTTTTGAAAGGTTAATCAATCATTGCTTGACGGAGAGAAAAAAATATATCGGGAAATTATAGGCTGACCTTGTTTTGGATAATTATTACCCTTGTTTCTTTCTTTCTTGGGAGAATAAATTTGAAATTACTAAATCCCAAATAAAGAATTTCTACAAAAATGTACTGCAAATTCCTTGTTGTCAAAAGCTATTTCCAAAGCTGTTTTAGTAATTTCAAACTTCTTTATGTGGGATGCTCCCTTTTTTTTTTTTCTTTTTATTTGTCAGTTCCTAGTTTTGAATAGTATAATCACTTTGATCTACAATGTTGCAGTTATGAAATGCTTCCTTTGGAGGAGCAGCTTGAAATTGCTCAGCAGGTTGGAACAACTCGATCACAAATTCTATCAAATCTGATTGACCTGTCCATTGGAACAAGCTTTTTGTGAATGCAGTCATACTTGGTAGCTCAGGAAACCTTGCTGCTCAGGGCAAGCCGAGTTCCTGGCAATTGACTAATTTTGATCCAATCATATTGAAGTCTTGGGTGAGTCATTACAGTGCAGCCAAACTAGCTAACGAGCCGTGCAAGCAGTGAACACTGGCGTGATAGTGATAGCCAAAATTACTTTAACTGGGATTTCAGTTTTTGTCCTTGATGAGCCTATGGTGGCATCCTCGCCATAAACTTGTGCTTTTCTAAGTTGTGAGCATTTGAGCAGTTCGAATGAAGCTGATGGAACATGAATTGAGCTTATATTTGGAAGCAAGGCAAACAAGAAATCTAGACAGTGAACCATTAGAAGCTCTGGTATTTTCTTTTTCTTTTTTTAGTTTGTATGGTGTGAATTGTAAAACCATGCCTCTCTAGTTAGCCGTTTGCAAATGTTGTAGTTTAGTCACAAATAGCATTTGAGCTTGTTCACTTCGATCTCTTGTACGACAATAGGGAACTTGTATGTTTAGGTCATTGAAAGTGATTCTGCCCGACACAATATCATGTGTTTATCTGGAGAACTCTGTAGCTACACATGGGGTTATTCTTGTTCTGCATTTTGATTTTGAGGAGTTCATCTACTCGCACACCATTTGGACATGACTTTGCATTTGTGCATGGCCACCTCTTGGTTCCTTTGCATTTGTTGCAGCTTGCGCTAATCAATGGACGCCATTTTTAATGTGTAATTTGTGTCTATGTTGGCTGAGATTAGGGGTGTACATGGGCTGGGCAGGGCAGGACCCCTGCACGATGCCCAGCCCGAAGTATGAACGGGCTGTATTTTGCAGCCCGCTGCCCGGCCCTGCCCATAGAAGCCCTAATCATTTTGGGCTGGGCATGGGTAGAAGCCCTAATCATTTTGGGCTGGGCATGGGCTGGCTGGGCAGGACGGGCTTTGCTGCCCAAGTGGTGATGACCTATTAATATTACATGTAAAAAAATTTCATTCGTACCTGAAAATTACATTTCATAATTTTACATTTTTACACATTAAAATTATCCAAAAATAATTCAAAACAAGTCTTAGCAAATATCCAAATAAATAATATTCATAATCTATTTAGAACAAAACAACTCTCAAGATTGTAATTAAAGTCTTGAAATTCAAACGGTTTGTATTAATCTCCAGAAAGTTGAGAAAAGAATAAAACATCTGAAAAAATTGAAGAGGGGTTGAAGTACATTGAGATATTCCATTGGGAGTCAGGGATTGCGATGTAATAGAAACTTGATTATCCATTTAAGTAGCAAAAATTAAATGTTACCTAAAGGATTGCAAAAAGATATTAAAACTGAAACAATTGGCTAATAGGAATAACATAGACCATATAAAAATAGGGTGAAAATAATTGTAAAAAGAAAAATAAAAAATCTTATAATCTTATAATAATTTAATATAACCACTTTTAATATGTAAATACTTATTATGTGATACAATGCGGTTAGTAGTCCATACAACTAAAAAACTTCTTTCCATCATATGACTTGTTCATAAAAAATTAATACAAAATAACTAAATATAAATTAAATAAAAAAACATGTAATTCAGATAATTAAACCCCAATTTTCTTTCCATGCTCATATCCCAATCTTGTTTTCTATCTTGCATAAATATTCAAAATTGTTTATTTATACAAATATGTAATGTATGAATTTCATTCTCTAACAAAGAAAGTTGTTAATGGCATAGAGGGGAAGATTGACTTATAAATAGCCAACACTACAACAGCAATACATAATAGGATATACACAATAAAACTCACGAAGAACAAGTTAAAAACAAGATACTACTGTTTCTTTAGAAGAATTAGATCCCCTAAAATGGAAAACTAATAGACATGTAATAATAATAAATTAAATTGCAAAGAGGAGGGAGATAACTTTTTTTTTAGATAAAGAAATGTAATATATTAATATTATTTTATAAATTATAATATATATATAATCTGGGCAGGGCCAAATGGGCAGGGCAGCATGTCCTGCCTGATGCCCAGCCCTGTCCATGAAATGCCCAGCTCAAAGATGTCCTTTTTTTTTAGCTCTTTTTTTTTGAGCTGGGCTGGGCAATTTTTTTTAGGCTCGGACAGGCTCAGCGGATATTTGGACTTCATGCACACTCCTAGCTGAGATTTCTTCTGGTGTGGTGGGTGTGGAAAAGGACACTGAGTGAATGAATGAATGTGGTTATATATGGTTGGTCTAAGAATTATGGGAAATGAAACAAGCAATATTTGTCCAGTCTATTCTACTTAAGTTTGTGATTATGATCACAATCAAATATTTGTCACCTTTATTAAATGCAGTGCGCTAATATCAAACAAGTTGGATTTAAAAGCCCCTGTCAAGATATGACACGCAAACCAAATTTTATCAATGTATTTAATAGCTGAAAATTCCATGTTAACCTCTGAAACTGAGCCACTAAGCCTTTTTTAATTATTAATGTTGTCATCAATCTTTCCTAGTAGGAGGGAACTACAATTAAATCTCATAAAAAAGAAATAATTATCAAAAAGTTTTAATAACAACCTCAACAGTTTATAATAACAAGTCTTATAATGAGAATGACAATTTGTGGAACTTATTTTTTAATTATTATTTTTTGTTTGAGACCTTATTGTAATTCCTCTTTCTAGTAAAGCCTATAGCCCCATCGTGTAGGAATCGTTTTTTCTTTCCTTTTCCGTTATCGCATTGTGTATATCATACTGAATCATTTACATTTCCTTCATACACTTTAAATTTTACTTTTCTTTTTTTTTTATCTTCTTAATGTAAGATCTAATTTGTAGTTCAATGGAAAATCAAAAATAGTATTACTTTTTGTTTTGATTGTAAAACCTCATTTGTAGACTACAAATGAGGTTTTATAATTAGGACAGGAGGTAGTATTATTTATAAGTTTAAGATTTGCGTTTTTTCAAGGCAACATTTATAAGAATTTGACTTGCATACATAGAAGATTTTTAAACATTAATAAATAATTTATAAGGATTTTTATAAATGTTTTCTGAACAGTAAATTCATTCTAACCTGAAGAATTGAAATATTATATCAAATTCTTGCTATATGATTTAATTTGTAATTTAAATTAAACTAAAAATTACTTCCTCCGATTCAAAATATAAGCTAAACTTTATCTATTACGTTTATCAAAAAAACTAATTAAAATTAATTTAAAACAATAAATGTGTAAGGTATATTTTTTTTTTCTAACATATCCTTATTAATGAAGAGAATAAGTAAAAGATGTAATAAATAAATTAAAGAGGAAAGAGAATATATAGCGGTAAAATTTAAAAAAAAAACTCATTAAATGTTTAGAAAAAGTGAATGTTATCTTATAAAAAAATCAACATCTTTAAAAAAGTTTAACTTATATTTTAAACCAGAGAAAGTAGATCTTAGAAAAAAAAACCGGATTTAGTAAGATTCATCTAAACTTAATAATCGCGTAGGAACTAAAAGCCAAAAGTCAGTTTTGTGCGTATTATTTCCGGTGTGCGGAAGGGTTCATGCACGTGGGTGTGGTATTCATCATTTGGCCTACCACGTAATGCAAAATCATGATGACACACGTACGCATTAGTTCTTCAGTGCAGTTGTGGAGTTTTTTTTTTTTCCGAAAAAAAAATCATTTATATTTATTGCAATGAGGTCTCGTAAAATAATTATAAAACAAGTCACAGAAATTTTTATTTTTTACTCTGAAACTTATTATTACAGATTGTTTAAATTGTTATTAGAATTTTTTAGTAATTACTACCTCCGGTCCTATTTATAAGAGCCAGTTGACTAATTTGAGGAGATTAAGGAAAGAAGTTAAGTTAGTTATTTGTAATAAATATGTGTTGTCTTTCCTAAAATATCCTTACTAATCAATTGTATTGACTAGAACTATTATTGTTAGAAGAGTATCTTAAAAAAAATGTATAAATATGAGAGACAAAGTGGATTAGGATCTTATATTTAGAACCAAAATAAAAATCAAACAGAATCTTATATTAAGAAACCGAAGGTTTTTTTTTTCTTTTTTTCGGAGACTTCATTGCAATTCTCCCTGTATTTACTCACTTTTGCTATAATACTTTTAAGGTGATCTTCTGGCACAGTTTCAAAATTTACCAGTTTTTAAATCGAACTTGATAATATTACCCGCAACTTAGATGAGTAAAGCAAAAGTAAAAGTAAAATATTACCATTCATTCAAATCTATTTGAATGATCGAAAGAAAACAATAACAGAAGAAGTAGAGTAACTATCATAATCAATGAAGCATTTAATTGCAATATATAAGTTTTAATGTAATTATAAAAATTGAATATAAGTTTTAAAAAATCCTTTAAAAAATGTGAGCATCTTCTCTTTTATGTCTGCTTTTTTTTCCTTTATCGCAATTTCTCTTATGTGGTTTCTTGATATTTTTGTATAAAATACTTTGGGACAATTATTTAATTAAAGAATAATATAATAATATGACGTCTAGTCAAAGTGAAACAACAGTCCCTCATTTCCGATGACCGCAAGAAGAAAAAAATTGAAAAGGTTTTTTTAAATATTTATAAAAGCAAACACGTGTGTGTTTTGTGAGGCGTGGGGAATTCAATAAGAGATAAAAAATAACAAAAAGTAATTTTGACACACACTCTTAATTTTTATATAGTTTTTTTTGAAATATTAATTTACAAAAAATTAACACATTTTCCTATATTGCATTACAACTTGTAAATAAATACTGCTTGTGATTTAAAAAAGTAATGTAAGTTAGACTCTTAAACTTTATTAAAATTAGGAAGGGTCCCATAATTTATAAATTATTTATAAATATATTAATGGATGATATAATGAAGAAGATGATTTAAGAAGAGATTAAAATGAAATGATTAAATAAAGAAAGGGAAAGTAGTGGAATCCTAGTAAGGCACACTAAGAAGGGGGGGGGGGAGGTGGGCATATCCATCAATGAGAAGGGAAAAAAAGAGAAGTGTGTTTGGTTTGACATGAAAAGACAGCCTTCCATTTTCATTTCCATTTCCTCTTCTTTCACATTTAAATGCCTTTTTACAATTTCCCTCTTTTCAATTATTATTGTTATTAGGTCCACTCCCATTTTTGGGTCCACTCTTTTTGACATTCATACGTATGTCTTTCGTATCCACCTAAAATAGCAGCATAACATATCATCGTGTTTATAAATTATAGATACTCAACTTGGTTTTTAATTTGTCTAGCTTGATGTAGTTTAACCACATGAAATATTTCTTAATAAGTGAGAGGTCATGAATTTAATTTCGTTTATAATTTCAAGTTATTAGTGTTTATCTTCTAGACTTTTAAAAGAGTTAGAAGGCTTAAATGTTTAGAAAGTATCCACCAAAAAACACTTAATATCTTTGTTTTTTTGCTCTCATACGTCCTGGAAGCTACTTTTTGTAGTAAATATTCCATGGTTGCCATCCACTTAGTTTGACTGTTAAATTCTATGATTTGACCTGTATTTTTAACAGTTAAATTTAACGATAGATAGTAGTTCATGATAAAAGTATTACGAAAATAAACTTTTAGGACATCTAAGAGGGCAAAATAATTCAGATACTAGATATTCCTTTATGAATACTACTAGAGTATTTAAAGACCTTAACCCAACAGTCAGATACTAGATATATTGTTGAGTTCATCCTCTGATATATGTGTCATTTTATCTAGTTTTAAACAACTGTCTTATTTAAAAAAAAAAAAATCCAAAGATGATGAGGGATTTGAAGTATGCATTCTTATGAAACAAAAGTTGCATCATTACCAATTAAATGAACTTTTATGAGCAATTTATATGGTTGTTTATGGGCGCGGGTATCTTGCATTATTTTATTTATAGTGCAATAGGACTATGTGTGGTTCACATCCATTAAATCTCTTTCCAAACTATCTTTAATGGCTTTACTTTTATATTAGCCTATATAATAATTAACCTTAATTATTGTTAGATTAGATGCTAATCTCTTAGCCAGAATTTATTAATTATTAAAGTAAAAAGGCAAACTTTCATGATTACCAGTTGAACCCCAATAATATGTTTATCCTAACTAAACTACAAATGATATATCATCCCCTAGTGAGTTGGGTCTTGTTTCTTTCTTTTCTTCTCTTTTTTTAAATTTCTTTTTTGTAGTTACAAATTAATGCGTGATATTAAGTGATATAACGTCAATTAGTATGCGGGAAAAAATATAAATTTATTTTGATCAAATTCTTTTTTTTTATTTTAAGTAACGATCAGATGCTATGTCATTATCACTTATCACTTATAGTATTTAAGAAAAAGTGTTATTATTGCACAACTACTACAAATTTATAGCATTAATTATCAATAAAAAAATTAGTCAAAAAATTATAATATACTTAATTTAGAAATATCTCAAAATTGAGAGACAATTTTCATCATCAGCCATCAATCAATGTAAAAAAATATGCTGGAAAAAATATCAATGCAAAAAAAAAAAAGTAATTAAACTCATCTTAAACTCTAAACTTACAACATTCCAAAATTTTAATTAACATAGAGATTGTAAAATTATTATTTGTTACAAAATATTCCTCCGGTCCTTAATATAAGACCCATTTAACTAATTTGATTAGATTAAGGAAGTTAGGTAAGTTAGTTAATTATAACAAATATGACACGTTTTTCCTAAAACACCATAATCATCTTTTTTTAAACCTCCTCTCCCTCTTGTACTTGATTATGGTTGAGGGAGTATCTATAGGGGTAATTTAGAGAAAATTGATAAATATGAGAAATTGGTCTTATATTTAGAACCAAAACTAATTCGATAATTGGGTCCTATATTAAGGACCGGAGGAGTATGGAATTATTCAATTGATAGTATGTGAACAGGGTATTGTAGGGTTGCTTTAAATCAAGAATGGTGCCTAACTAGACCAAATTGTAGGAAACTATCATAGTGGAAATTGATAAATTAAGCATATCAAATCCAATAAGTCAGAAGTCATTTTAGATTCCTTAATTTTCCGAACTCATCACATTACCTAATTAATTATACCACTATGATCACTAATTATCATCCCACCACTTCATCCCTATTAGCACCTTTTTAGTTATATATTTATTTACCCACATGATTAAAGCAAGGAATCATACAGCTAGCTACGCAAACTATAAGTCAACTTGAATTTTAATTTTCAATGCTTAATATATCCATTAATTAATAGGAGCACTATTTAATATTTATTATTTAAATCCAGAGAGACGAGAGAATTGAATTATATTTGTATATGCAGCCTTATAAATGTCAACGATGTTATATATGCCTATATGTATATATAATCATCATTCTCTTTATTGTGCTCGTGAAAGGCATCATGATTTAAAAATATTATCTGTTTTATCAATGTCTTATAAAAATACATAAATATTAATGAAAAATTGAATGGACTATAATATTTTGTTATTAAAAAAAAAGGTATATCGTGTCCTTTCAAGAACGTTCGATAAAATCACTCTCAAAAGGTTAGATTAATTTATATTTTAAAATTATCAAATAACTAAAATACTCCTTTGATCCTATTTATAAGATAGAGAGAGCATATTGTTTTTGGTCATATTTATAAGACACTTCATTAAATTTTTAGCATGAATGTACTATTTATCCTTCATTTATTATAGTATAGACAGTTATTCTTTTAAAATGCGTATATATTAAATTGGGATAAAATTAAAAAGTTATTATATTTTAATAGAGAATTAATACAGTTTAAGATTTTTCTTGATTTATGTAAAACATGTTAAAAGTGTCTTATAAAGAGTTTGTAGTATGGAGCATAAATGAATCATAATATTCATATCTTGTAAATTTTATAATCTATTGTAATTTTCCCACACTTAACATTAAATAATGCTTATTTTAGAAGCCAACAAGTAAAGAGAGATAGAAACATTAACTATCAAGAGCAGACATAAAAATAATTTTAAATTACTTTTCTTAACATGCATGAGATAGATAACTGTGATTTAGTTTTGAGTAACATAATAGTAGCAGAGAAAAATAGACAAAAAACTTTTAAATAAAAAAATAATATAATTGAGTTTTTTTTTTTTTTTGGGGGTGATAGATGGATAAGAATATATGTGCTCGGGGGCACTTAAATACGATGGTCGGTAGAGAATCGAATGTATCTTCCTTGATTTTGGAAATGAAGATTGGAGCGATTGAAGTTCAATGCATGCAAGCAATAAGACAAATTAAGCTCTTTAATAATTACTACATTTTCTTTAATTAGTTGTTTAATTGACATTATTAATTTGTGTTTCAAACATTGTCTCAAACGTGAAACACCAAATCTCGATCCTCAAATTTGCTTATTAGTTATATCTTGATCTTGACTGAGATTGCATCCGTTGCACTCAAATAATCTTTTGAATAATTTTCTTTCATTTATTAAAAAGTGAAAAAATGCTTTAAATTTAAATAGTCAATCTTTTAAAAATATATATAATTAATACTCCTCTCATTCTTGATATTAAAGCTAATTTAGAGTTAAATTTAGTACTAAATATAATATCTCAATCTATTTTATTTCTTATATTTATTATTTTTCTTTAGACTAATTTACTTGGCTTATGTATAATCTAATTTTATATTAGAATACTTTAGGATGATTATTTCACTTTTGATAGAGTGATTTATAATAAGGACTAAAAAGAGTAGTTATGATCTGTATAAAATAAATAATAATATCCAACAATAAAACTCCACGTTATAAGGGTCTGATTTTATGGGGTATGTTCGAATCTTAACCTGTTCAAGCAAAAAAAAAAGAATCTGAACTTCTTGTATCTAATATATATATGTTGCAAACATGACATGAATTATTATAATAGAAGAAACAAATATTTAATTGAAGTAAGCCAAATAAGAATGCCCAGACAGTGCCAAACTTTGTGTAGCATGCACATGAAGCTGTGTTAATTACAATCTCCTAATTAATAATCCAATTCAAACTTCAAACACAAATGCATAGGCACACATGCTATAGCCATTCCATGTTCATTTTTAATAAGTCCAACACATGCATCATGTATATAATCTTTTCATGCTAATTTTATATATTTCCCCTCTTGGGATTAACTATTAATACTCTTCTTACTTTGTTATTATTCAAACAATCCCAACATGAGTTTAGAGACCATTGGCCTTCACATGGCATTTCTTATTGTATTTGATTTTTTTTTAGCAATTATCTATTATAGATATTATTGATTATTAGTCCGAATTTTAGTACTCTTCCGATCCTAAATATAAGACCTTATACTACAAAATAGGTATTATATTTAGGACTGCAATATTATTTAGTTTAAACCGAATAACTCTCATAGTTAGTGCGGTTTTCTCCATAGTAAAAATTCAAACTCTCTCTTTTAAGCTCGAAATGGGATTTGCTTGATTACTAAGAATAACTTAGTTAATTTTAGTTAATTGCTAAATAAGTGTTACCTTTAATAAATTTTAAAAAGTCAAAACCAGGCTGCAAATTAGGTGTTCTATTACTTTGTTATCTTTGATGTTGGTTTATGTGTTCCTTTAACTTTGTATTCTTGACGCTGTTTTTGTTTCTGCAATAATATTTTTTATAAAAAAATCAAAATCAATTTTGTTTAAGGAACATTGAGTGCATTCTATTTAATCACTGAAGTGATAAATATAATTAAATTTACTAAATCAATAAAGCGGCATAGACATAGCTATTCTTTTTTCCTTTTGTATTACGTAGAAACTTTATGACCTAGGATTCTTATGATGGGAAAACATGATAAGGTTTGAAGATAAAAACTTGTTTATCACAATTTCAAAAAATGGTAATCTCTTTCCATTTGGAAAAATTACAATCAAGACCCAACCTTTTAACAAAATTACACTAATAAATGACCTTAATATTTGCATACGTTCTATCAGGTTTTATCAGATCTCCTAGCAAAATATGAGAAAAATACCTTAAAACACATTTGAAGTTTTTTTTTTCCTTCCAAATTTGAATAATAATCCCATAAACACCATAGTTATTTTTAATTAATTTTTTTTCAAATAATTATAATCTTATATTAATCTCCTCGCATGTGATCAGATTGGGAGGGAAATCAAATCGGAGTTGGTAATATTCAAGAGAGTAGTTAAATAATTAATAATAGAGAAGAAACAAACAAATCAATGAGAACAAAAACAATTGATTTATATTTAAAGATTCAAAAGAGAAACAGCCAATAATGATATGGCCCTCTTTTCTTACACAACAATATAACATAACATCATCTTAGAAAAAGTGTTCCTCTGCCTCAAAACACTCACCCAAAAAATAAATAAATAAAGCTCTCTTTTGAAATTTGACCATAAGTATTATGAGAATAACAAAAAATAAAAATTAATTAAGATTGTGTTTATATATAAATCATAATATGTAAGTGTAATTGTTGTGAGATTCATATCATTTTATACTGAACAAAATTTGCAACTTGATTAAATTTTTTAAAGAAGTTGAATTTAGACACATTATAGGATACAATGAACAGAACTACATTAGGGGTCAAAAAATAAATATTTGAAATAAGAATATAGTTAAAATTTTATGAATAATTAAAAACTTTAGTGTGTGACATCTCTTCCCATAAAAATCAACCAGAAAAAAGTAAAGTGGGTTAATGTAATGATGGGTGAAGCTTCTACGCGCTTTTATGGCGTCTGAATCATAACCTGAACTGGCACTAATCAATTCAACCTGAAATTACATCTCAAAACCCATATTGGCTACATTTAAAAAGCTCATTATTTGCTTTTCTTTTGACAAAAATCATTATTTGATGTTTTTCTTGTGTTGAAAAGAAAGCATCGTTTAAGCTAATTTAATTGCAATAATAATTTAAAATTTTCCCCAATTTCTAATTAATTTTTAAATAATTATTCCTTAACAATAAGAGTCACTAAACAAGTTTTTTTTTTTTTTACCATTCTTTACACAATAAGAGAAACTCACATACTAACATACTAACTAATACTGCCTGTAATCCTAATTTATAAATAAGATCTTATAATTATGATCAGAGCTAATATGTATTGATTTTAATGAAAAAGGTTTTGACTATTTAAACACAAAATTTTGAATTTGATTTTAAGCACACAAAAAAAGCTTCTAAGAGAACTATTTTTGATTGGGCTAATGGATAATACTTAAATCTAACTCAATCAAATGTTTCCCAACTTAGAAAAGTTTATTCAAAACAGTGTCATTAGGCAAGAAGCCCGGACAAAATGACAAAACGAGTTAACTCTCTATAAAGCTTATTTAAAAAATCATTTAATGTAAATTCTCAAAAATGTAATGAATATAAAATTTGACAAAATGGAGGTCCTTATATGTAATTTCGTACATCATGGCCCTTCTGATTCCACAATTTCCCTATGCGTCTGCATCTGCATGTGCCTCTCTTTCTTCTTCGCCGTTATATACTTCCCCCTTCTTACTCCCCACTTCCTCCGCCTTCTCTCTCTCTCTCTCCCTCTTTCTCTCTCCTCATTCCTCCGATTCACTCTCATCTCTTCTCCTTACCTTTCTTCTTTCATTGCCACTTCACCTTCTTCCTTTATGCCTTCTGTTTCCCTCAGCTTTAACCAATTTCCTTTCTCCTTTCTCTCCCCCATGGATTTTCACAAGCACTTCGTCCTCATTCCTTCCCTCTACATCTGATCCGTTGTTTTCCCCCATACCCACCAACAAATAAATCAGTCACTACCCACTTCGCCATCTTCCTCCTCCTTGTTCGTATATGTAGCTTCTGGTTCCGCAATTTTCTTGTTCTGTTTATCTCATGGATTTCCGCAAGCTCTTCATCTTCATTTCTTGCGTCCACTTATGATCCATTGTTTTTCCTTATACCACCCAGAGAGAAAATCAGTGCCCACGTCGTCATCTTCCTCCTTCGTCCTTCTGGCACCGTGAGAAATTCCTCATGGCCCTCGAAACTTTGCTTGTCAAGGTCAAAACTGCGGTAACCAACAGCTTCGACTCCGTTCGACCCTCGAAGCCGAGTCTCCTGAAGAAGCCGTCTTTCAAGTCCAATAAACGACATGTTGTCGGAGTATTGGCCTTCGAAATCGCTGGACTCATGTCGAAGCTCCTCCACCTCTCTCACTCACTCTCCGATCCCAGCATAATCCGTCTGCGAAACGACGCCGTTTCCCTGGAAGGCGTCCGTAAGATCATCTCCAACGACGAGTCCTTCCTCCTCAGCCTCGTCTGCGCTGAGTTCGCCGAAAACCTCAGGATCCTCGTCGATTCCGTCTCTAGACTCTGCCTCAAATGCCAAGACCCGAATATCCGATCATTCGACCCTATATTCCGCGGGTTTGCCGGTTCGGGGATCGACCCGAACCGCTGGGTCCTGTCGGGTCCGAAAGAAATCGAAGCCTGTCACAAGAAAATGGAACGTTACGTGACTCTCACGGCAGCGTTGTACAAAGAAATGGACGAAATTTCAGTTTTAGAAAGTGGGCTGAGAAAGACTCTGCAACACTGTAACGATAACAAAGAGCAGAAGAAGGCATATGAGCTTCAACAGAAGATTTTCTGGAAGAAACAAGAGGTAAAGGATCTGAAAGATAGATCTTTATGGAATAGAACCTTCGATTCTGTGGTTCCATTGCTTGTGAGGACAATTTTCACTGTTCTAGCTAGAATCAAGCATGTTTTTGCGATAGGCAATTCTTTTCCCTCTCTGTCTCGTAGTCT
The DNA here is from genome assembly GCF_004799145.2 of Neltuma alba. NCBI lineage: Eukaryota > Viridiplantae > Streptophyta > Magnoliopsida > Fabales > Fabaceae > Neltuma > Neltuma alba. The sequence goes on along the minus strand of NW_021636261.1, from coordinate 54,303 downwards.
ATCAACTTCTGCTGTAATTTATCCCTCAGATCAAAACCAGAACGCTTCTTCTTGTACATTTGTTTCTGGGCCATTGAAAAGTCCAGAGCTTGAAGATGATAAGAATGATTCAATATCTGGGTTTTTTGAATCTCATTGCAATCTCTTAAACCCACCTCCTAGTACTCTTGGTGCTGCAGCTTTGGCTCTGCACTATGCCAATTTGATCATAGTGATGGAGAAGATGATAAAGTCGCCTCACTTGGTTGGACTGGACGCAAGAGATGACTTGTACGCTATGTTGCCCAATAGCATAAGATCATCGTTAAGGTCAAGATTGAAAGGAGTAGGGTTTTGTGCAAGTGATGCTGTGCTTGCCGGAGAATGGAGGGACGCATTAGGGAGGATTCTGGGGTGGTTATCGCCATTGGCACATAATATGATTAAGTGGCAGAGTGAAAGAAGCTTCGAGCAGCAGAATTTGGTGCAGAAAAGTAATAATGTGTTGCTGTTGCAGACTTTGTTCTTTGCTAATAAAGAGAAGACTGAAGCTGCCATAACCGAGCTGCTTGTTGGGTTGAATTATATCTGCAGATTTGAGAGAGAAATGACTGCTCAAGCTCTGTTTCAGTGTGCCAATCTCAATCTTGGTTTGCTTAATTTGCAGAAACCTTGCTAGAGATTTTCATAATTTTGGATGAGGAAATAATATTCGTTTTTTTCTTGTCTGTTCGGTTAATTTAGTCAGTTCAGATAGAAATTTAGACCATTTAGATGAATCAGAGCATAAGAATTTACTCAAAACAAATACTTTTATGCTTTGAAAGAAGAGAAATCAGAGTGCAGATTTTGGATCTCTTGGGTTCTGTTTTTTCTGATATGGTTTCTTTTTCATATTTGAAGTGGCTTTGATTTTACATAAGCTGAAGTATGTTGGTGGGATCATTGTATATGGGAGTATAGACATATAAATGTGTAAATGATTTGAGTTTTGAGTAAACTCTGTTCAAGAAATGCAGGATGATTATATATTCATAAATACTTTTTCTTCTAATCATGTGGAAATATTCCCTGATAGCTTATAATTAATTTTCCATCCATGTTAACAATGACTGATACTTGCATTGTTTAGTATTTATTGTTGATGGTGGTATTCTTCATGGCTGCACCACTTGTTTTAGAATCATTCTTTGTGGTTCATATGATGGGTCATGAACTACTAGGCAATTAGTTCACCTATATCTTGGTATGACATTAATTTTGTATGTATAATTCACAAATTACTTTAAATATTTCAAATATCAGGATAAGATGTTTTGCTGCATCATATGTGAAAGGCACAGTTAGCTCACAATTTGAATCATAATATCTGCTGTATTCACAATCATAAAGCAGAAAAGCTGAGATTTGAAGAATGATCAGATTGTGTAAAGTCATAATCTAAATAGATTTGAAGATTTGGCCCCTCTAGAATTTATGAAAGTTATGGAGTAATTAGTTAATTCAAAGTTAAAACCTTCATTATTCAAAATTCCTTGTGGAAAAAATATAATTAACTATGTTTAAACGCCTGAAGAATTTCCAACACCCCATTTATCTTTTTTCTTTTTTCCCAATTACATCGATGAAAAGACATACTGTTTCTCGTCCTAATTATAAGACTTTATTTTTAGTCTATAAAAATGGTCTTATAATTAGGACCGTAGATAGTATTTTATTTTATATTTTTGTTATTGTCTAGTAATAATTTAATATGCTTAAAACAATAATTGTTCATTTGCAAAATTTAGACTAACGAGTTTAAACTTTTAGGATGCAGTGTAACAAAGTTACACCTTAACGAGCATCAATTATTTAATTATTTAATAAATTTAATAAATGAGAACACGGCAGTAATAATAATGACAATGGATTATTTTAATATTGCTAACCGATAGGTCGCCTGGGTCTTCATTCACATGATATCTGATGCTGACATTGTTAATCTGGAAATTAAATTAATACACGTAAGTAATTATTGAGAAGTGGAAAGAAGAAACTCAGATATAAAATTGTTGATGGGCCCACCCAAATAATAATTAATTTGGGTAAATGGAATAAAGCTATGGTTCCCTTGAGCATTCCATTTACTTATTTTATGAAATGGAAACAATCAAAAGGCCAAAAGTAAGGAAGCACTTGAGGACTAACTACAATTATGTTAAGGCACTATTGATTAATTTAATTGTTTGATTAAATTATCCAAGAGTAGAGTATCTAACAAAGACAAAAATCTATTTTTTTCGATCAAGTTGTTCACACACACACACACATATGAATAAACAATAAATTATTCTAAAATGACTTATTTTGACTAAAATATTTTTTTTACTATTTATCATCGAATGCCTATTCAACTAATATAAAATTGATTAAATTTTTAAATTTAGAATCAATAAAATTTATGATTTCAAAAATTTTCTTAAAAACTATTTTCAATGAATTGTATTCTTAATCAAAGAAATTAACACTGATCTTGAGATTGATTGTGTAAATTTTCGCAATTAAAACACAAGTAATTTATGCATCTCTAAATTTTTTTTTGGCGAAAATGCATCTCTAAAAAAATAGAGTTATAATTCTTTTTAAATTTAGTTTCTTTTTTGATAATGAACTCGTTGTCAAATAGGTAAGATTAAAAGGATAGACATGTAATTTAAAAAAGATCAAATTAATTTATATGGTATGTGTATTAAAATTATTTCATAATCTTAGTCATGAAATTCTCTCATCGATTTTACATGTTCACCTTTTTATAAATAAATATCGATCACTTTCTCTTACCAAAAAAAAAAAATACCATCACTTTCTATTGGGCCATCCTTTTAGTGGTTCGACAAAATAAGTACAATACATAAATTTTTATTTTTTTTATTTTATTGAAACATGACCTTTTATTTGAAGTTTCAGTGGGTGGGATCTTTTCCCCATTTTTGTATGCAAATTCTCTTCGAAAAACAACTGCCCGATTTAGAAAAAAGCAAGTGACTAGAGATGCTTTTAATAATAAAGAGTAAGAACAATTAATTACTAAAAAATGGGTAGGTAAAATAAAAGTGAGATTAAAAAAAAAGAAAAAGAAAAAGTGATTAAGGAATTTGACCTTTTGATTGCCTTGAGCCACAAGTGGGCCGAAGAAATGAAAAGTTTTAGCTCATCAGCCCATAGAATTGTAGAAACCCATTTAATAATCAACCATTTATTTCTTCTTTCGATGTAATTATTTTAAAACTGGGAGGTTCACTTAAAAAATTAAACTTCAAAATTGAAAATGGTTGATTTTTTTTTCATATAAATTTTTATTAAAAAGATTATTTATCACTACCTCTAGTCCTTAATATAAGAGTTACTTGACTAATTTGAGTAAATTAAGAAAACTGGTTAAGTTAGTTATTTGTAATAAATAAGTATTATATTTTCTAAAATATCCTTGCTAATCAAGTATATTGGTTAGAACTATTATTATTATAAAGATTACTTTGAAAAAAAATGAATAATATGAAAAAAAAATTAAATTGAAGTTTTATGTTAGAATCAAAATAAAAATTAAACAAACTCTTATATTATGAATCAGAAAGTAGTAATAAAGACTGGGTTAGGCCTAATTAGTCACAAAGCTTAGCTTGGCCCAACATGGAGAAAAACCTGTCTGTCCAAATCAATCCAACAAAATTAGACTTGGTTATTTTGGGCCATCCCAGCAAAATATCCCATCAGGTTTCAAGCGTTAAGCCCATGTAAGTAAGATCCATCACACTCTGCTCTGTATCTTCTAGAATGAATTGCCTTTTTTAATTGAAAAAAGAAATAAAGAATCGCACCCCCTCATCAAAAAAAGAGGAGGTTCAATTCTTTCACAGCATTTGGGAAGGCATTCTAGATCTGAGGGTGACTATGTAAATGTTTGCCGATTTATTGTAAGTTTGTCCTACCTAACATGGTACTACCTCCTGTACTTAATATAAGATCTCGTTTAACTTTTATTTTGGTCCTAAATATCGTCAATCTATTTTGTCTCTAGTATTTATATATTTTTTTTAAAGATAGTCGTTTTAACAATGATAATTCTAGCCAATACACTTGATTAGCAAGGATATTTTAAAAAAAACAACACCTATTTATTATAAATAACTAACTTAACTTCTTTCCTTAATCTCCTCAAATTAGTCAACTAATTCTTATAATTAAGATCAGAAGTAGTATCATCTAAGAGAAGCTGGATCAAGCATCCTATCTCTGACTTGGGTTCAGCCCAAACTCCTTCCTAAAATTTTCATTTGAAAAAAAAAGTCAACTTTATTAATAAGGATAAAAGGATTACAACATAAAAATAAAAACAGAACAAATGAATGGAAGACAAGAGGCATAGGAGTAGGCGGGGACTGATGGGAATGGAAGTCAATGGGTCTTATAGTGTTTGATGAAGTCAGATAATGATCATGGCTTAGTTAGGCACTTGCGAACTAAGTAGAGACGGATGGCAGGTTGCCTAATCCCAGTAACACAAAATGGCACCGTTAATATGAAACTACATGCGTTAGTGGAAACTACACCCACCCACCACTTCAAGGTTCAAGCATATTATATAAATGCCCCAGAGCAATCAGAATCATGGTTTTCCCTTGCGGGGAAAAAATGGATGAATCAGAGAAGAGGAAGCAGGTCAGGTTTAGGGAACCACCTTCAGTTCCATTTCTATGGGAACTAAGACCGGGCACCCCCAAAAAAGATTGGAAACCAGAGCCTCCTTCGTCATCTTCATCGTGTTTTTCTTCTTCTGCAGCATCAGTTTCTCATTTCTCCCTCGATCCAGAAACCAAGCTCGTTGATATGGAGTCTTCATCATCTTCATCGTGTTTTTCTTCTTCTGCTGCAGCATCAGTTTCTCAGGTTCCTAAGCCTCCAATCAAACTAATCGCCTCTATTCCCTTTGCATGGGAAGAAAAGCCTGGAACACCCATTCCTCGTTTCTCCCTCGATGCAGAAACCAAGCTCGTTGATATGGAGTCTTCATCATCTTCATCGTGTTTTTCTTCTTCTGCTGCAGCATCAGTTTCCCAGGTTCCTAAGCCTCCAATCAAACTAATTGCCTCTGTTCCCTTTGCATGGGAAGAAAAGCCTGGAACACCCATTCCTCATTTCTCCCTCTATCCAGAAACCGAGCTCGTTGATATGGAGTCTTCATCATCTTCATCATGGTTTTCTTCTTCTTCTGCAGCATCAGTTTCCCAGGTTCCTAAGCCTCCAATCAAATTAATTTCCTCTATTTCCTTTGCATGGGAAGAAAAGCCTGGAACACCCATTCCTCATTTCTCCCTCGATCCAGAAACCAAGCTCGTTGATATGGAGTCTTCATCATCTTCATCGTGTTTTTCTTCTTCTGCTGTAGCATCAGTTTCTCAGGTTCCTAAGCCTCCAATCAAACTAATCGCCTCTGTTCCCTTTGCATGGGAAGAAAAGCCTGGAACACCCATTCCTCGTTTCTCCCTCGATGCAGAAACCAAGCTCGTTGATATGGAGTCTTCATCTTCTTCAACTTCTTCTGCTACTGTTGCTGCAGCATCAGTTTCTCAGGTTCCTAAGCCTCCAATCAAACTAGTTGCCTCTATTCCTTTTGCTTGGGAGGAAAAGCCCGGAACACCAATTCCTCATGTCTCACTCAATTCAGAAGCCAAGTTCATTGATTTGGCATCTCCATCATCTTCATCTTCATCTTCAGCATATCATGTTGCCTGCAGAGAAAGAAGCTGTGATAGCAGCTTTGCTGAATGTAGTGATACTGATATGTATGACAGTGTAATTAGCATTGAACCAGAGTCATTTGGTTGTTCAGATCCTTCTTTACCAGCATCAGATAAGCTTTCTTCTGAGATTCCGCTGCAGAAAAGTTCATTGAGTGAGCATCACTGTGAACAGATTGTTGAGTCATCATGTTCATCCCCAGCTTCTGAGAATGGAAGCAGCACAAGCAGCTATGAAACAGGGAGGTCAAGTCTGGTTGGAGCTTCCTTCCTCGAGAGTCTATTTCCATTGTTTCCACCTAACACTGGCTTCCTTGAGAAAACTGGATCTTCTTCAACTCCATTGGAACTGAAGGAAAGCAGAGATTTTGATGGAGAGGAAGATAATAGCACTGCCATGTTAAGGAAGCCACCAACACTTGGAGAGCTAATCATGATGAGCAGAAGAAGAAGCTGCAGAAGGAAAGCTGTTCAGATGGGAAACAGGGATCTTCAAAGGGTAATTCGATCTCCCTCCTTTTTCTTCTCCTGTTCTTGTGTTTGAAGCGAGCTGAGCTTCTCTCCAAGTGCACAAGGGTCTACGTGGAGAGAGATAGAGAGATCATTCTCACAGCGGGCCCACCAAACCTCTCTAATTTTATATTTCTTCACACCTGAATCCTCCTGCACCTGGAGAGAATCTTAAAATATTTGAAGCAATTCAATCTTTCAATTATTTAACATGATTTAGTCTTTGTTTTGGGGAAAAATTATACTCATGAACATTATTCGTGATTTTTTAATAATATTACTCATTATAAATATATATATATATTTAGAAGATGTCAAACCTTCTTAATATGTTATTTTGACCCCAAAAAAAAAAGTAAAAATCTTCGTCACAAATCATAACTATCTATGGCTATTATGTACAGTTTTATGTTTGCTTGTGAAGTTCAAACCACTTGACTAGAAGTATGTGTATAGCAATGCGAATCTTGATGGCCCACTTTTGGCAATTCCATGATTAAACTAGTTTTGATTTTGATTGACACGAATCCATCTAAGTATAATTACCCAATATTTTCATTACATTCTTTTGAAAATCTCATAATTGAGCTTGTCGTGATAAGGAAAACCTATACTCGAAAAGGGTTTGCTTGTATAAAAACCTTTTTCTTCATCTCAAATTTCCAATCAAAGCAAGACTATCAAGCCTCATTTATTAGCATTCATGGAAAGGTAACATCCTATATATATATATATATATATATATATATAGATATTGAGATATGTAATAATTTTTCCCTTATTAAAGGATATATTTTACCGTATTATCATTGCTCATCCTTAACCAGAGTTTTCTGTTACCTTTTTTCCCATCTAGGCGTGTGTGTGTGTGTGACATTTTTCATTCATAAACTTATTTATTTTATTTCTTTTTCTCCTTCATTTCATTTTCCAAACCAGACGATTTAAACTAATATTTTCCTTCTCCAAAATTTTAAACACATCTTCCCTCTGCTAGGATCTTTGTAGTCTAAAAAACTTGAAATTCCATTTCAAAACCATGTTTTACTGATTGGCTTAATGGATGACGCAGAGTATTAGAAAAAAGGAAGCTTTTGGATGCTTCATGTTTGCTTCTAGCTGCAAGATGATTGAAGGATTGTTCGACAAAAAGTTTTTGCCCAGACTGAAACTGGTGTAGCTGTATCAAGGAATGTTTAACTGGGGAGACTGCTCCCCAAAGATCAGAAGCTCATTGTCCCTACTGATCCAACATGAATCTGAATTAAGTTTAGCAGTTCTAGCATCTCTGGTGTGGTTTTGTGGGCTTTCTACGTTAGGATTATGGATTGTAAAAGAATGTTACTTCCGGAGTGTTATTTGAGATTTTACAATTTAAATGAACTCAAATGTGCACATTCCTTCCTTTAACTTCGGTAACAGCTTCTGACAAAACATTATGAGATTCCATCAATATACGGATAATCACAGCCTAACATATTTGTTTTCTTTAAAATAAATTTTCTATCCCATTGGATGAAAATGGTAGAAAATCATTTGAAGTGGTTCAAACACATTAAAAAAAAAAAACCATCAGATGCGCTAGTGAGAATAATTGATCAAGTAGTGTGGAGTCCTCTAGAAAAAGACTAAAAAAAACACTTAACAAAATTATTGAACGAGACCTTTAGCTTAACGATCTATTCAAAGATTTGGTCATTAATAGAGCACAATAACAATGTGCTACATTGTAGCTAACTTCACCTAATAGGATAAGGATTCACTGTTCTTGTGTCTTATTTCTTGCATTTCAATCCCTAGAAAAATTATTTCCTATTAGCACGGCCCAACATTCTGTTTTAAATAACTTAATTCCAGTCTGAGTGGGTCCCACAGAAATTAATTTTCCTTTTTAAAAAAAAAGAAGAAGAAGCACAATTAAACAAATTACAAAGTACAAAGAGAGTAAGTCATATGAATCACATCACTACACTATTCAGAGGCCATTTTTTCCAACTTGGAAATATTATTATAGTTATAATAGATTCATATACCCACTAGATCTGCCGAATAACTTCAGATACCAGCGCCTGAGCATGCATGTATGTAGATGATTTTATTGATGTGATGAAAAATATCAATGGAGCCTCAACAGGAAGATTTACAAGTTTCAACAACTTTCCTAATCCTTCCAATAATTACAGGAATGTTTTCTGAAGTTAGTGCACCAAAACAAATTCCAAACCATCCCGGTTCAATACAATGACAGGCTGATCCAGGAGTTATATTAATCTTGGAAACATTTATAAACTTCTTCCATAACTCAAGTTCACTTTTGTCACTATGAGGTTGCCTTAACAATCCTCTCATATCAGCCCAACAGTACAAACCAGCACTGCTCTTTGCACACTTGATTCCTAGATTACTTAATTCAGCCTCAAGTTCATTCCGCGCTTGTCTTATTCTGTTCTGGTTAGTTTCAAAATACTCCATAATAAATTTTCTATCTGAAAGCATTGAAATAACTAACCTCTGTGTGGGAGCAGATAAAGAAGAAAACCTACTTAGCTTCCTAGCAGCAGCCAAAACAGTGTTGTTAAACGAATATATAACCCCAACTCTAAAGCCTGCAAGTGAGAGGTCTTTTGAGAGGCCATATATTATATGAACTCGATTCTTATCGAGGCCTTCTGAATCAAGAACTTCAGCTATGCTCACAAACTTGTCCCTTTCATATACTGATCCTGCAAGTACTTCATCAGCAATGATATGGATGTTTTTCTTTTCTGCAAAGTGCACAAGATTTTTGAGCATGTCCCGTGTCAGCAGATTGCCAACAGGATTTGCAGGGTTGGAGAAGAGAATTCCTCGAACTTTGACTCCAGGCTTGTGAGCTTGAGAGAATGCCTTTTCAAGAGTAGTGATGCTCAGAGCAAAATTGTCCTTGCTTTGACAGTGAACTGGTATTAGGTTCACTCGGGCTCGCCATTTCACATCCTTGTCAAATCTGTTTAAAAAAAAAAAAAATTATCCATTAGGTTTTGGAATCAGTTAGAGCCATGAATCCAGAAGGCTCTGATTTATTACCCTGAATAATAAGGTGTAGGGACAAGAAAAGAATCTCCCTGGTTTGCCAGGCAGAAAGATAGGATCTCAATAGCAGGAGTGGCTCCATCAGTTAGCACCATATTTGACGGGTCCAATTTCACCATCCCTCCCATCACTTGAGATATAAAATTTGACATGGCCTACAAAAGAAGAACAAAATGCCTTGTATTAGGGAAATGCACAGAAATTGTCTTCTAAGCAGGATCAAAGAAATTTTGGAGACATTATAGTGACCGGATTTTCGTTACAAGCTTATCTTTTATAGACAGAATGTGATGAATTATATCTGTTCTCAAATATTCTTCAATATTTCTTCAAAAATAGACTGATGTTATAATAAACAAGTCAGGTATTTCGATCCTCCAATACTGTCCAAGAATAAGGCCGAAATAATTAAACTGACATTACTCAGAACGTAAGAACATCACTTGAAAGAGAATCTATCTCACCATTTTCAATTCCTCCAATCCATCAAACGGCTGGTAAGTTGCAATCCCATTAACACTAAGAGTGAAATCATTCCCTACTAGCGATTTCTTCATGTTCTCTGATAACCACTTCTCAATTAGATCCAAGCAGAGCTACAAATAATTAAAACACTCGATTATCACAAACCCCAGAACAAGAAAAATGCAACCCAACCTAAGTCAAGAAGTACATTGAAAGAAACTAATATTTAGGCTTCAATATATGATTGAGTCCTCTAACTTCATAAAAGATTTTAATTTGATCCTTTTAAATCGGATTTAATGTAGACTGAATTCATGAAATTAGTTAAATCCTTGTAATGAAAATAAGTATAAAACATTATTCAAAAATTCAAACATAGAAATTATATATTTGACTATAAAACTTGCATAACAGAATAGAAAATACATAAATACAATGCTGCCCTTCCGTCTTAAAATCTAACTGTCAAATTTATCATTAAATTAATTTAAATATTATTTATTTAGAATGGCTTGTTAATTTATCTAAACCATCAAGCTAACATTAACATTACAAAATATTAAATTTAGTGACTAATGTTCATGGGCTTGAACTATATACAGATTATGTTACTCCTTGTTCTACAATGCACGGGACTCTAGCTTGACGTCAAAGCAATAAATGAGGATAGAAGGACTACATTGAACCTTTTGCGAAAGCAAATAATGATAGAATGAAAACCAAACTAACCTTGTTCTCGGACGAGCTCAGCTCAATCATCCCGTTTGGATTATTGAATCTGTCATAAGAATCCTGGGCCACTCTCTCCATTACATTGTCATACGGCAAATTGTCAGGTTCCGCAAGAAAATTCGCGAGGGACGACACTTGAACACCCTCCAACGGCGGGATCCCCGACGGTGGCGGAGTTGGAGGAGCCCGAGAAGGTTCATCGGAACGATGCCGTTTGAGATAGAGCTGGAGGAAGTAAAAGAGAGCGCAGGGGATCAGAGAGCCAAGCAAAATGCCTCCTCTGCCTTGAACCACACCCTGGAGAGGCACCACGAGCCTCATGGCCGCAGCTCGGAGGATCCGGATTCAGGCCACTGTCACAGGCTTAGCAACCCCGCCGCCGGTACCAACGAACGGATCGCCGGTGAGCCCATGGGAAAGGTGAAGGAGCCGTGCGTAGAAGAATTCAGAAATTTCGTTTTGTGCTTATTTTTCCGTGAGCTCATTTATACATTCTGGTACCTTCGTTGCGAAGATACGTAATATCAAGCCATACTCGTGGCCCCTGTACATTCTTACTGAGATTAGTATAAGATGCATGCATTAAGAATTTAAGATATATATATATATATATATATTGATTTTCAGAAATAAAGGAATTATGTAATTAGTTTTAAAGTCGGCCAAAAAAAGTTAGTGTGAGTTTGAGATTAAAGGATGGGGAAAATCGCAAAAAAAAAAAAAAACCTTTATAAATTGAAAAATTACACATAGAGATCTATTGATAAAATTGTTATCACTTGCTTATCAATTATTATTAAAACTCATACTAATATTATAATGAGTTCTTATTTATAATTTTTCTATTTTTAAGGTCTTTTTTACAATTTTTGTTAAAGTATATTTGTCAATATAATTTAAATAAGAAAAAGGAAAAGGAAAAGTTTCCTATTTAGTAGTATCTTTTTGCACCATCACATGTGAGATGAGACAAGTAAAGAATCAAGGAATCAGATCTTATTTTATTTTTGCCATCATCAAGGAATCAGATCTATTGCTTACACACGTATATTTTTGGGGGCATTGGAGTTGTTATTGTTGTTATTATTATTATTAAGAGCTGGTTTATAGTCTTATATTGAACCCTAATCGGTAGATCAAAACAACCCTAACCATTGAATTTAGGACAAGAGGAAGTATTATTTATTTGCGGTCACTTAGAGATTTTACATATGCATTACTATCCCCTGTATTTAATATAAGAGTTAGTTTGACTTTTAATTTGATCTTAAATATAAGATCCTAATTTATTTTATTTTTCATATTTATCTTTTTTTTTTAAAATAATATTTGTAATAATTGCACATGTTAAGGATCCTATCAAATAGTAGTTTTTGCCAATTTACATTATTAGCAAGAATATTCTTAAAAAGATAAAACTTATTGATTATAAATAATTAATTTAACTAATTTTTTTAATATTTTAAATTAATCAACTAAAACTTATACTAAAAAGAAGAAGTAATACTCTTATTTTAAAAAAATTATACAGGCTGTTAGACTCGAGCCGAACCAATATGATGGACTTGAGAAGATAACAAAATTTGGAATATTTATAAGCTTAAGCCCATTAGGAAGGGCCAGTCCAGGGCACTTGATGTAAGATTGTAAGGGGAGAAAGAGACGGAGGGATCCTTTAACTGAAATAACAGAAAAAAGATTCGGTGAAGGACTTTTTTGGAAATTACTACCAAATGGGAAACGCTCCTCTCCTCCCCTTTTCCACGGGAGCAGATTTGTCTTCTGACTGGAAAGTGAAATGACCATTCTGTCTTTATACTCTTTGCCCTTTCTGTCCATTTCAAATGCTTTTTTGAATTTCAAAACCACAATTAATTATATCATCAAATGAATCAAACAAATTAAACGAAACTTCCCTCTGTATGCTGATCAAGCCAATGAAGCTTCCCTTTTTTCACTGTATGTGCGTGAAATTGCTGGGACACATGTTCCTACTTTTCAAGAACGTGACAAAGGGTACATGTTCAATCACTCTCAATCTCATTGTCATTTTATAGCATATAAAGTTTATATATGATGAAGAGGTTTGATTAGAATTGAAGAAAGATGATGTTTATAATGTTATATATATATATATATATAAAATGATGGATACAACACAAAATGTTTGAATTTTAAAAAATGGAGCCAATGACCATATAATAGTTTTACTTTTTACTTCTTCAAACTTTTTGTTTATTACTTGTTACTCTTATAGTTCTATTTATAAGATGGAGACAAAATTTTTCCTATCATATTTGTAAGTCACATGGTTGAATTTTTAACTTAAATATACTAGTTTGTCATTTATTTATTATTGTATACATTTTTTTTGGTAAAATGTATATATATTAAATGAGGATAAAATTAAAAAGTTATTAACTTTTGAGACAAGACTAATAGAATTGAAGGCTTTTATTGATTCTAATCAAATATTCTGAAAATGATTTATAAATAGAATTATGGAAGTATATCTTCATGAATATTATTTAATAATTTTATATTTTTTCTAAAATTAAGTTACACGGATAATTTTTATTTTCAAAATTAATTCTTCAATATTTTTTGCATTTCCCACTTCATTTCCAACCACGTAACCAAGCCATAAGTGTTGTGGGATGGCAAAAAACACAAAACCAAAAAACCGTAAGTATCTTGGGAGTGGAGTCATTTCCATCTGATTTATTGGACTATTAACTTTCATTCATTTAAATTTAAAAAATAACATATTATTTTGATCTTAATTATAAGATTTAATTTATAGAGTACAAATAAAATTTTATAAATAAGAGCGGAGACGGTATTAAATAAAGGATGCTTCAAGAAAAAAAAAAAAAAAAGGGATACAATGGTCATATGGCTATTTGATTTCCCGCAGTGTTTATTGTGGACCCGCAACAATTTCAAATTCACGGATTCTGCCGGGAGTCGGGGCGTTACGCTACATATAAAACCCGCTCAGGCGCTTACACATGCTGAGTTTTCATTGATTTCTCTGTCTGCGTTCCCTCGTCTCCAACGAAATCTTCGCCGTGCTCTCCGACACTGTTTTCTCTCTCCGATTTGCAGAAGAGAAATACTATAACAGAACCAAATATTTTCTTTTTTCTATGCAAAAATGGTATTAAATTAATATTTCGAACTTTCTCTCTCTCTTTTTCCGGGAAATAAATAACGACGAATTTCCTAGGAACGAGTGGGAGGACGAGATCCGAGGTTGTTTTTGGAGTTTTGCAACGAATGACCGGGATTTTCTCCCTCATCTCATTCTCTACGGAGGATAGAGAAAGGGAGGGAAGATAATCGGAAAGAACCGTCTCCTCGCGTGGTGGTTTTGCTTATCTCTGAGGCAGCGAACTTTTATAGCTTTCTTTCTCTTATATGAGAAAGTAAATCAGCATTTGAGGACCCGAGGTGGAAAATGCTTTCGACCCTGACTAATCATTTTGAGCCTAATAAATTGATTTCGATGGTAGCTGATAGTTTCATTGCTTGAGCATTGCTTCATGTGACAGGCTATGAGAAGAGAAGGAAGGTTATGGAAGAAGAATTCGAAGAGTTTGTGGTAGAACCCTTGTCCGATGGGGAAGACATTGACCCTGATTATGAGTTCGACGCTCCTCGCTTCCATGATTTCTCTCAGCAGGAGAATTTTTTGGATGCCGTGGAAGCTGAACAGTGGTTTGAATCCGCAGGAAGCTACCCGCCTTCACGTAAGGATTCTATGAACACCGAGTTTTCTATATCTGATCACAGTAATGATGCTGTTCAATTGTCTTTGATTGGGGAATAGTTATTTTGGTGTAAATCCTGGAACAAAGTCACGAACTCATTGAGAAGCTGCATTATAAATTTCTAATTGACTCTGCAGGAATTTTTGGGTCTGAATTTTATTTTATTTTTGGTTCATTGTGCTGTGATAGCATATGTCTTGAAGTTGAGATTGGGAAAAGGCACTTCATCGAAAATCATGTGCATCCCAGCTGACTGTGGATATGGCAAAAGGTCGAATACCATTGGCGACAATTCTGGTCACCGCATGGAGCTTGGTGTTTCAGCAGTTGGGGGCGATAACGAAGGTACAGTTTCCGGTCCGTTCGTCCTCAATATTTTTAAAAGATGCTGCGAAATCAGAACGAACGTGTGAATATATGTACTAATGTAAGAAAATACTTGCTGACTGCGGCCTCCCACTGATACATGTCACCAAGCTACAAGGCTATCGGCACCATATGTCTAAATATTATAAATTTGGAGATTAATTTTTCTGCGGAATGGAATTTTTTAACTTTTCAGTAGAGCTTCGTGTGGACCAAACATCTTTCACTTTGAATGATTTATATTTGTGTTATTACTAAGTAGAGATTTACTTTCAGGACCTAAATGTCATAATCAGGCATTAAAAGGCAAAACAAAGTCTCTCTTCAAGTCAGCTCGTTCAAAAATGTCCACTTTAATGAAGCCCACGGCAAGTCATTTAGCCAAGCAAAGGAATCCCTCCGACCTCCTCAATACCCCTCGAATTTTAAGGTGTAAATCATATCTCACCTCCTAATAACATTCGGCCAGGTTTTTGCCTCAGTATGTGATTTTTTTCTTTTTTAAATCCAAGATTCGTTTATTACTTTGTAAATGAATATAACTAATCTCGAAGCACTCACTACTGTGGTACCCTTTTTTATGAAAAGTTGTAAAATATATGGATATGAAACTTTCTCAAATTTAGATGTCTTTTCTTATATTTTTTTAATGAACTCTTTGGTCAGTTTCCCTCTTTCACTCTTCGGTTACTACCTGTCTCTTTCCCCCGCTTTTTGGCCTTATAACTAATTTTTTCCCCTTACGCTTAAATTGGCAGGTCTCCAAGTCAGAGTTCTACAGATAGCAAAGAAACCAAAAGACAGAAGCTAGAAGCTGGTTACTTGCGCAAGGTATGCAATGGTTTATCTCTTGATGCTCTGGCTCCCATTCATTTTGTATATTCTTCCTTGTACAGATATCCTATGCTCGCAAATTCATAGCTATCTTATCTCATGACATTTTTGAAAACGTTTCCTTGCTCTGGCTGAATCTAATATTGCAGCTATCGCTGCTCATTTCTTTGCTCTTTCCCCCTTATGTTATTGCCTCTTAATATATTTTCATTTTATCACTATTAATGAAATGCTGCTGTATTTATTTTTGTATTGAAATAGATCTTCTTTTATTTATGAGAAAACTGAATGTTTGGCTTCTTTTATTGTTTGTACTTTATGTGGTCGTTGAGGTTAAAAATTTATATGGTGCTCTGTTTCAATTTGTTAGATTTCTTCTTTCAGTTCATTTGTATATTCAGCTGAACTTCTAAATTCCAGAAATTATGCTATTAGTTAACATCGAACGCACTTGGCATTGCTTCTTTTTTTTTTTTTTTAATTTGTTTGATAGGTTGCACATCTTAAGCATCAACCTCCTTTTACTCATAAGCAGCCGAAGGTATGTAGTCCAAAAAAGAATTATTTATTTTATGTTATCTTATATGTTGCTTTGTTTTTATACATGAAATAATTTAGCATCAAAGTTGAGGCAATGTATTCTAGCACTTTTGAATTGTTTCCGCAGGTTGATGCTGCTGACATCAATTCAAGCTCTAAACCGAAAGTTACTATTCCTAAACAATTCAACCTGGAAACAGCTCATAGAGCACGAAGACATAAGTATATCTTCTTTTTCAATCATTTTGTTGGAATACCACACAT
Organism: Neltuma alba; assembly: GCF_004799145.2. NCBI lineage: Eukaryota > Viridiplantae > Streptophyta > Magnoliopsida > Fabales > Fabaceae > Neltuma > Neltuma alba. The sequence goes on along the minus strand of NW_021636261.1, from coordinate 37,988 downwards.
TTCTCCCAGAAAAATTGCTTAGTAAAATTGTGTCGTTTTAATTTCAGGTCTAGAACCAACAACGAATCAGATGAACGTAGAAAATCAAGTTCTCACATGTTTAAAGCACTGCCATTAAATAAAAAGGTGGATACTTTCAATTTGTACCTCTGAAAGAAAAAGATGCAAATTTCATAGGAATGTAAATGTAGTCTTCTAATAAGCAATCTTTGGACTTTGGCAGATCCTAGAGGGTCCTTCATTATCCTTTAAGAAGAGGACACTGCAACTGACAGAGTTTAATGTAATTAGCTTTTGTTCATTGTATTCTCTGTTTTTTTTTCAATCCACTTTTTTATATGCAATCCATCAACAATTTGGTGCGAGTAAGCACACTCTGAGTTACTGATTGCTTTTGCTTTATTACTTATTTATTTTTTCAGGTGTTCCACTTGAAGACATCCAAGAGAGCTATGCAACACACATCTAATAATGTTAGTAATATCACAGAATTTGCTTTAACCGTCTCATCTCTGCAATTATTCTCTTTCATTGCTGTTTCATGTCAATAAGATGATTTAGTTTTATGTTAAGTATCCCCTCCGCTTATTCCAGTACTGACTTTTAGAAGGCCTTTCTGGTTGGTCTTTCCTTTTGTAGGTTTTTCATAATTCTAACTGCAGTTCGAGCTCAAATAGAGAAACAACGGATTTCAGAAGGTATGAGCATCTAAATTTTGAGTAGAGGTGGACGTGTTGTAATGTATTAGCGATCTACCTGAAGAGAAGACTTGCAAGTTATTCATACTTGTATATCTTGAATTTGCATTATTGGTCAATTATGAATTTTCTGTTCTATATGGTTTTTTTCGAGCACAGACAAAACTCTACTGATGAATCGAGGCAGGACAAATGTAAACTTGCTAGCAAGCTCAGGGGCAGCCCCCCAAAACTGGTAATTTATTGTCAATGATGTTGCTGTGTGGGTGCATTTCATTCTTTCTTTTCAAAGCCTAACTTATTTCAATTTGTATTGTGCTGGTATCAGAGACTCTCGATTAAAGGTGAAAGAGGCGTCTTCCGAAATATCAAACAGGAAAACGTATGGGTAATACATTCTATTTTATGTTCTTTCTAATTCTTCGTTTGTTCTAAATTTGTTATTTTGGTAAATGTGCTTAATTTTGTAATTTTTAAGAAATCGCTTCTAATTTTGTTTTTTCCGCTCTCAAAAGGGGATAAATGACAAGAGGTTGTCGAATGAACCTCCTTCAGAATTACTTAGCAAGGTATTAACTTTAGGGGTTTTAATTTTGATCTTCTTCGCGATTTGCCATGTATATACCACTGGAAGCCAATATAACAATGCATACTTAAAAGCAAAGAGGATGCCTTTTGTTCACTTTTTAAAAATATTGTTGTGGCTGGATTTTTTAGCTCTCTCTGGGTTCTGAAGCCAAGCAGACTACTACAAAAAAGCAGCCAACATCCAAGGTTCTTTCTCAGCATGCTTCATGAAAAACCTATTAGAATATTTAAAGTGAACATTTTATCTAAAATGATACATGTGTACCTTCTTACTTATTCAAAATTCCAGGGCTTAAAGGAGAACAGGCCCAGCTACTTTCATCTTCAGAACCAGGTATGTGATTAGCTGTGAATATATCCCTCTTTCAAATTGTAACATAGTGGTTATTGGCAGATATAGTATATTATGAGAATATCTATCACTTAGATCTTCCATTTTTCTCTCTGAACTCAACTTCTAGAAGATGAACTCTATCAAAGAAGAAGAGCATAGGCCCTGTGTGAAGCAATACCTACAGTGTATGAATGAGAGACCAGATGTTAATCAAGCGCGTATGTTGGCAGGTAGAATCAGATCCAAGTATAATTTCATAATTAAATCATTATAATTGTCATTAATCCGTTGGTTTGTTTTACAACTCATACAACGAAGTTTTTTTTTGACATAGGAGGTTGTACATACTGTTAAAACTCCAAAAAATGTCGCTGCTTTAATAATGGGATAATATATCCTGAGCTTTTATTTTATATGGAAGCTGTCTCAAAGGAAGAAGCTGATTCTGGCGAAGGTAACATCTAGGAAGTGGTAAAATGGGGATCCAAGACTTGAATTGTACAAGAAAGCCCTAGCAGTTTTGGGAACTCTTTTTTGAATTGTCCAAACATGTTTTTAGAATTTTCTCATGTATCCAGAAATGTACGTTCAATTGAGGCTCGATCTCACCTATTTTATTTTGACCCCCCAAAAAAAGAACAATGAATTCTTTTTTAAAAAAAATTACAATCTTGGAGGATTTTTACTTGCGAGATCACCATGCTAAATTACTAATCCATTTTTTGGTTTCCATTCTCATTATATATATATATATATATATATATATATTCTCTTTATATTACTGATTTGTGAATATTAAAGAAATTAGTTAAATTAGTTGTTTATAACAAATATAAGTCAATTTTATTATAATATCATCTCTCAACATGTGCATTATATGAAAACCCTTTTATTATATGCAATTATTAAGGATACATTCACAGAAAAAAATAGATTAATATTTTATATTTAGAGTCAAGGTAAACTTTAGCACTTATATTTAGCACCAAAGTAGCATAATTTATCAATTATCAATCAACATTAATATTGTCTTTTTTATCTAAAAATTAAATATCAATCAAGTATACATCGGAAAAGAAGATGAAGGGCCCAGTGTAGTCGACAACAATCAAACTATAAGTATAATTAATACCTCTCGTGAGAAGCACAAATGTCCGGGTACACCTTGCCGCCTCTGAATTAATTAATTGATCAAAAGGCTGATCCTTATGGTTGCTCTATCCCGTGAAGACACGTAAATTACTCCATACGTTAATTGATTAACAGAAGACAGTAGACAGTAGACAGTAGGCACACGCCAGTCGATAATAAATGCCTCACCCGAGAGATACATCTTAGTCTATAGAAGGGTTTTATGGCCATGGAAAAACACAAGTTCCCCCGCCAAAATTACTTCTCAGGAAATCATAGCATCATGAAAAATCAAAATTTCATTTTCTGAAGCCATCAGGTCAGATTCTCAATTAAGGTAGATATCTCAGGATGGAAAAGCCGGACCTAGAGAGGCTGAATCAACAATCTCAACTACTACTCGCAAATGAAGAAACTAATAACTTGTAACAGGCTACTCCTTAAACTATAGCCCGAAGAAGCCTTATCTCCTAGAGTCCGAACTACTCCTGGTTATCCCTCAAGTTCTTGGGGTTGCCAGGTTAATAAAGAAATAAACTCGACACCGACCTAGAATTTGATAATGAAGGGCAAAATACTAGAAATATACTTCAGATTATACTGTATGATTGAAATTGTCGTACTAACTGAAATACATAATTTCCTATGAGTTCTATTCTCTTGATGGTCTATCTATTTGTCAACTGCCTGAAGAGAATACAAAACGTGTACTCCAAAAAAGGCTTCTTTCCTTTCTATCCGGAATGGATCATGGATACAGATAAACTGTGAAAGAGTTAGAGGGTGTTCTTGGATATAGCATCACCAAAGCGAATGAACCATTGAGCATCACAAGAATTGTTCTGTTGTTGAGGTTGTATCAGCTCCCTCTTGGGGCCTTGTTGCCCCTTTTCGATCACAAATCGTGCGTAGTCAATAGTCTTTGCAGCTGAGGCAAATGTCTTATTGGGAGGTGCAGGAAGGAGCGAGACTAAAACCTTGGCAACCTCATGCATGGTAGGCCTCTCAGATGGATTTCTTTTTGTGCAAAGCAGTGCAAGCTGAAAGGTTTTCTTCACATGGGCTTGATTTATGCAGGTAACAGAAACTTCAGGATCCACAGCCTCCATTACAGTGTCGTTATCTGTCTTGGACAGTATCTGCAAAGTCATTTTCACACACAACATAAGACGACTCAGGGTTAACCCCTCAGAAAATGATTTTTCACTCGGCAACAGGCAAGTTCAGAGCTTGATTAGGTTATTATATAAAGAGCTTTACTTCTCAAGAAGTTGAGCCTTTTTCAACCATTAATTCGCTCTGAGATTCCCTTCTTACTATCCACAGCGAGAAAGAAAATCCCAATATTTTGAAAGTTAAGGGTTTTACAGAATTATCTGCCCGAAAACCAGAAATGAATTCATTCGAGAAAGACATACCAAATGATGCAGGTTAGACTCATTGTGCACTGCTTTCTTCCCGGTAAGCAGCTCAAGTAGAACTATGCCGAAGCTGTATACATCAGATTTTTCATTCAGGCGAGATGTCTGGGCATACTCAGGATCAATATAGCCTATTGTTCCAAGAACATGTGTTGATGCATGAGTTATTGTGGTTGAGATACATTTGGCAATACCAAAATCAGAGAGATGAGCCTCAAAGTTCTCATCCAGTAGAATATTTGAAGACTTGATATCCCTATGAATAACTCGAGGATTGCAGCCATAGTGGAGATAAGCAAGTCCCTCAGCAGCTCCCACAGCAATCCTTAAGCGCGTTTCCCAGTCAAGTTTTACCTTCTTCTTGGAGGGACCTGCATGACAAGACAGTTTAAGGAAGAGATCTCAAAAAAGATCAAAACTTTGGTTCAGTTTCTTGCAAGTTTGCAATCAAGTTCTCCAACAACAAAAAAAAAAACAAAATGCAGTGCGTGAAGCTTCAGATTCTTCTTGCACCATATCCAAGCAAAAGAAAAATCCTTTTACCAAACTTACCATGAAGAAGATCCCACAGAGAGCCATTCTCCATATAGTCATAGAAAAGGAGGTTTCCATTTGGAGTTAGTGCATAACCATGCAAGGTGACAAGGTTTCTATGTCTGATGCTGCCAATGGTTTCAAGTTCTGTTTCAAACTCTCTTTTGTTGTTTGGATGCTGGTTGTATAGTCGCTTGATCGCAATCGGTCGAGAATTCTTCAAAACACACTTGTACACAGTACTAGAAGCGCCATATCCTATGATATACTTCTCACTTAGATTCTCTGTACTTCTCATTATATCATCATAGGTATGCATGGCCATGTCCATATGAAGAACAACAAGTTTAGGGGAGCCTGAAATGAGAGGGGGGGGGGGGCAATGAAAGTCAGATTTTTGGAATGTGAAAATTTTCCCAAGTTCTATGTTCAAACATTTACACATGCCTTGCCCAGTTCCTCTGGATCTCTTCATCAATTGCATTGATTGGCTCAATCTATACATTGCAACTATTACCATGGCCAACAATGTGAGGATCCCAAGAGTGAGGCACACAATCGCAGCCCTGGAAAAAGTTACTGAACAGGAAAAAAAAAGAAAAGAAAAAAAGAAGTATAAGATATTGCCCATCACGCTCAAATATTTCTTTAACCCACAAAACTAGAATGAAAACACGAGACACATACCACTGGATTTTGGCATGTAAGGATCGCATATTGATCCCAACCAATTTCCGCATAGAAAGGGATTTCCAATGAAGCTGCAACATGTCACACATCATAAGTGATTTATCATTAGAAGATGAAATGAAATTCCCACTTTTCACATCAATACCTGTCAGAAGAAAATCGTGAGAAGTTCTTCATAGGAGGAATTGTCCCAGATAAGTTATTGAAAGAGACATTCCTAGAAGGTCAATAAACAAAGCAACAAGCTTCAGAAACAACAAAGAGGAAATGTTAACACTGGGGAAACTATAGGATGGGCATACTCACAAAGAGGAGAGACTGAAGCAGTTAGTTAACTGGTCAGGAATCTTCCCATGCAAGTCATTGTTGTTTACAATCCTATTATAAATTCCAGCAAAGCAAAAAAAATAAAAAAAAACAAAAATGAACATCCCACCCAGAATATGCTCGCTGTAGAAAGTTGGGAAGAAACTGCTTTTATTAACTTACAGAGAAACAAGGTTCTGCAGCAGCCCAATTTCAGGAGGGATGCTTCCAGAGAGATTGTTGAAAGACATATCACTGGAAGAAGAAACAAAACATCAAACTTTCATAATAGAACACAACTCCATGAATGTTAATACCAGAAAGGTAACAGATCATACATAATCTGGATGCTTTTCAGATTCCCGAACTCAGCAGGCAAGGGACCAGTAAAATGGTTATGGCTCAAGTTACTGCATAAACAATGCACATATATGTATTAGCCAAAACAATATATCAAACTTGCGAAAGTAGATTTAATTGCAACTTCTTTCTTACAGTGTCAGAAGATGTTCCAGAAAACCAACAGACGCTGGAACCTCCCCAAAAAAATTATTGCAAGATAGATCCCTGAAGCAAAAAAGGCAAAAAAAACCACTTAGCAGACATTATAACTCGTGATGTTAGAAATATAACACCGTGAGACTTACAGCACATCAAGATTTATGATGTGACCCAACTCGATAGGTATATTCCCTTTGAAGTTGTTGTCTGAGAGATTTCTGCAGATTAAAGGAAAATCTTATATCACGGATCAGTATGATCCCTTCAACGGATAAGATAAAACCAGCTCAAATTCGATTTGCCCCTACTTACAAGTAAGTCAGACTCCCAAGGCCACGGAAGCTCAAAGGAATAGAACCACTTAAGCGATTACCATGCACATTACTGCAGGAAATTTAACAAAACATTAGTACGGAGACAAGAAGACATAGAACAGTACAGGAATATTAAGACTTCATGACAAAGCATGAATCTTACAACTTATTCAAGGCAGTACAGGAGCTTATGTTATGTGGAATGGTTCCTTCAAGATAATTGTTTGCAAGATTCCTGAACCACAAGAAGAACCATTTTAATAGCGTTGATATGAGAGATGTAAAAACCATAAGATAAAACAACATAACCTTACAGTTCAAACAAATGCTCAAGCTTTCCAAGTTCCTCAGGAATTCTGCCAACTAGTTTATTGCCATTCAATTGCCTTAAAAGACAAAGTATTATCAATAACAATCCCGTGAGAGAACAAAGACAAAGGTAATTGAAAAGTTGGAGATAAACTCACAGGTAGCTCAGCTTAGACATATTGCCAAGTTCTGGAGGTATTGGACCAGTGAGCTTGTTTCCATGGAGATACCTACGGGAAGTCGAGTCTTAAACACAGCAATCACCAACAGGAGGTTTCATTATGGTGGGGAATCATACTTACAGCTTGCCTGTGAAAGATAAATTGCCAAGTACAGGAGGGATGGGCCCCACCAGTTCATTCTCACTCAAGTCCCTGAAAAGTTTCCAGTAAAGTCATACATGTTCCTATAGTCAAACTATATGCATTTTACGGAAATGCACTATCACCCATAAAAAATGTATATATTCTCTACATAATGATCCGTACACTTACAAAATAGCAAGGGCTTGCATCAAACCGATCACTTCTGGAATCCTTCCAGTTAGTCTATTCCCTTGAAGTGACCTGTAAAGCACGAAAAATTATTACCGAACTGCAATCAAGATAACAATATCGTTCCCAAATAACCAACTCTTTTCAGGAAGAGAAAGAAATATGACGCAACCAATTCACTCTTACATCAAGACAACATTGAGCAACAGATTTATAACAGAAAAGATACTCACAAAGTAGCCACTTGCAGAAATCCAATATTATATGGGATCTCCCCAGTAATCTGGTTATAAGATATATCCCTGCATATCAACCAAAGACTAGTGTAAAAAAAAAAAAATTTGGGGGGGGGTCATACTAATAAAAGCCATCATTGAATTCACTGTAGAAATAACATACAGAATTTGAAAACTTGTACAGTTCCCAATGGTATCAGGTATTGTGCCCGTCAAGTTGTTGCCTCTCACATCACTGAGAATTTATGTAAAACAAAGCAATACAGCAAAGGTCAGACAAAAAAGGAAAACAGAAGGAAAGAGAAACCTTAAACGCTGATATTGTCAGAATACTTACAAATACCACAGTCCGGTCAACTGACATATATCTGGGGATAGAGTTCCGCTCAACATGTTTCCTCTCAACCCTCTGTTTCATAAACAAGTGCAATTTGAGATCAGATTTTGACACGATAAGGAGAGTACGAAACAAGAATAGTTTTTCTTGACTATATTAAGAAAAATCAAACAACAAATATTGCAAGAATGTTGCCTCACGATTAATCACAGCAGGCTTGAATACAAATGATACAAACAAAAAGGAAAAGAGACTCACAGGTATTGCAAGACTTCATTCCAATACAGGAGTCTTGGTATCTCACCAGTGAGCTTATTGCGAGCAAGATCACTGACACACGAAATGAAATACAATGAGTAAAACTTATTTCCTAAGCGGTCCAAGCAAACAAGATACTTAATAATGCAAAGTCAAAAGTTGAAGTAACAAGCAAATACTAAAAAGAGGAGTTTCAAAACAGCATCACGCAAGACCACATCCCTTCACATGCAATCCTTCTACAAGCAGATAGTGGAGGAACTTACAGAGTCTTCAGGTTTGGAATTTGGGTTAAGGTTGAAGGAATAGGACCGCTCAACTGATTATTCTTCAAATTCCTGCATTCGCCAGCTCAGCTTAGGACCCATAATCGCATAAAAGCAGAGCACCACAGTGAGTATCATTCTGGTTTCAAACTTACAAAAACTCAAGCTGCTTTAGCTTTGATATTGAGAAGGGTATATCACCATATAGCTGATTATCAGACAAATCCCTGAATTTTCATTAAAAAAAAAAAAAGGGTTATTTGACCATTCTTTGAACGACATGGATATTTTGAAAATGACCATTGACGAAAGAAAAGAATAGCACAAAGGTTCATACAGATAAATAAGTGCAGCGCAGTTCCCAATTTCATCTGGAATCTGACCAGTCAGCTTATTTCCCTGCAAATCACTGTCATTTCCAAAAAATACATTCAGATTCAGATTCTATGTATAAATGGAAGCATTTGATGAGGAAGTAAAAGGTCTTAGAGAAAGTAAGTTAGAGGAGTAAGAGTGAACCAAACAAACTCAATCATGCATACATGGATTGCAAGTTTCTCAAATCGCCAATGGCAGGTGATATCTCGCCACCCAGATTCAAACTTGACAGATTCCTTCAGAAGCAAAACAAAGCACTAAAAGTTAATTCAACATAACAAGACTAAGCACTCACATCAAAATACATTCCCCCTAAGCTAAAGCCTATTAACAAAATTGATACATCAACCTAAGATATAAGAAAAAGGCTCTTTATACAAATATATAAACAATAAATTTCAGGGATTAATGATTACTGGAGCATGAAACAATCTAGTGCAATCAATCTGACGTTTATCATTTTCAATGCAGTCCAAAGCTTAAGAAAGTGTTTTGTCATTGTGGATTGTGCATGCAACATTATTGTAATCAAGTCTTAGTCAAGACGTTCAAAGCATAAGGCAAGAGAGATAGAATCATACAGAGTAAGCACAGTAAGAGTTAAATTATCACAATAAACTCCACGCCATGAACAGAAATCATCATTGTGCAAGTCATCCCAGTCAAGCAAAACATCTGCTATGCTGCTGAAGGAGGCTTTAATCTCCATTAATGCTTGTCCTAGGCATGTGATTAGCATAAAATAAGTCACCACCTCAAAAACAAAAGTACTTCAGTAAAATATGAATGTCTATATATGCTGCTCATTCGTTTAAACAAAAACAGAAAGGGAACTTCAATTTTATTTTTCCTACCAAGAGCTTTAAACTAGTGACTTTCATCTTAAAGCAAATGAGAGACAATCAATCCGATCATACAAGGGTATTGTAAACTCAAAGTAATATTTACCACAATGTTATACATTGTGAAATTCATTTGATTATCTTATTATTTTCCATTGATACGGTATTCAAGGTGATATCTCACATATACGTCTGCCAGTCAATAAGAATATTATAAATCAGCAGTTCTTAAGTCTAGAACTTCAAACACAATATAAGGGGAAGTGCTACCTCGCATCAGCATCAAAGGTTTCAAAGAATGATGAGATTAAAATAAAAAAATAAAAGAGAGAGAGAGAGAGAGAGAGATGAAAACTGCAAACGCAGAAACGAAAAGGCATCACCCAGCACTATCTTATTAACTGCTTATTGAAAATGAAAATACAAACACAAAAATTCAATTTATTGCAAGACTTTATTAAATTTTCAGCAAGGATTGGTTAATATCCATTCAATAAAAGCTTTATTCTTCAAAAGTTAAATTATTTTGTATCAGTTAAAATTATCTATTAGTTACATCTAAATTCACAAAAGTATATATTCTGTGATATGCTTGGAGGTGTTTGGGTGACATCAAAACCATGATTTCAGAAGTAAATACATGAAAGACTTCGTCTCGATTTGTAAAAAATACTTCTGAAAAGTGATTATTGGAATAGACAACCACCCCTTTATTCTGATGATATTATTGATCAGATTCGCGCGCACGCGCGCGCACAGATATTTACATCCGTATTTAAATGTATGTATCATGGATTTATCATACAATACAAGCAATAAACACAAAACACTTTGATTAAAAAAATATAATTATAACTCATAGTATATCACTTTTCTTTTTTGCTATTTGATTGTAGCAGTTTAGAGTGTGTATTTGAAAGAGTCACATCAGTCGGAGAGAAAAGAATTTAACAAAAACGAAGCGTTTTATACCAGTGGAAAAAGCTTCTCACATAAAACAGGAGCCAGATGTAGCCAAAGAGAAGAAAAAGGAAAAAGAAGCCATATGAGTTTCACTAACTTAACGCAGCAGATTCTATGTTTTGCAGCCAAAAAATGGAAAAATAACATCAATAGGGGAAAAAAAACAATTTCCTTCTGTATTGGTTGAATAGTTAACGTTTGGTGAAAAAGTTTCCATTATGCCTAGTGGGTTGAAACTCCACTGCATAAACAGTAAAAACTGTCAAAAAAAAGTCACTTCTTTGTCAACCATCTGCGAAATGCTACTTCATTTTCATTTTATTGCTGACTAGGCAGAAAATAAAAGGAAGAACGGGGGAAAAACAAGTACATCTTCGTCTCTTGCACACTCTCATTTTCCCTTGCACTTTCAGAAATGGAGGGAGTCATAAAGATGACAGAAAACAAAGATCACAAAACATTTAGGTTCAGTGAGGAGAAGTAAGAACAATGGAATGGAAGGTAATGATTACACAGTAATAAGTCGACATATAAATACACACACATCTATATACCTTCTTGGCTAATGGAGGAGGCAAATGGAGAGAGGAGAAAGAAAAACGCCATTGCTACGACAAGATGCTTCCTTTTCTGCTTCTGCAAACAGAACAGCACAAGCCCATCTTCCATTGCGAACAATCACGAGCAGAAGTAGAGAAGACAGTGATGGTTAATGAAATAACAAGGGAGAATAGATAAATATCAGAGCTTGAGTTTTGACCCTTCTTTGCTTGTTTTTTCAGTGCATGAGAGAGAGGGAGAGAGACAGAGAACCAGAGAGAGCAAGCAGGCGTTTGGCGTGAACTAGGAGGAAAAAGAGTGGAGGGGGTGTAATGAAGAGAGAGAGAGTGGGAAGGACAGAATCATAAAGCCATAATGCAGCAGAAAGCAAATTTGGCTCACTCTACCCTGCTACTTATGGCAACGTTTCAGCCTTTAAGCACAAATCTCTGTGAACCTGTTTGCACTGCTTTTTCGTATAATACTGCATAATTAAAAGAAGCATTTAACACGCATCTGTGATGTTGTCGTTCCTATTAATAACTCATGAGCTATAACCAATGGATAATGCTATAACACATAATGTTATAACCCAACGTCTGCGTTTTAAATTCTTGCTCTCAACTAGTAACTGTTGAGAGAGAAATTATTTAACTTTTTATACAAGCAAACACTATTACGTCGAGAATAAAGTTAAACTGTATGGTATGCCTAGTGCAGTAGTGTGCAAGTGTATTTAAATCTTATCAATTATTAAGAGCTTCCCCGATCATGTCAGAGTTTATTGGCCAAACAGATATCTCAAAATTCAAGATTTTATAATTTAAATAATTTTTAGTCTGTATTTTTACATATAATATAAAAGCTTCAGCAAAAAGCCTGTTCTTTATAGGTCATGGATGTTCTTTATAGGTCATGAATGGTGTTGCCAATTTTTAAAATTTATAATTATAATTATAATAGTTAGTCATTGATAATTTTTCCGGCCAAAAAATTAATAATTTTTTTAAGAAAATAAAACTTGGGGTATTTCCTTGAACAGAAGTAAAGGATTCGGCGTGGCTTAAGGCTAGGGTAGAGGGGGTCAGTACAGTGTTTCAAAATAAGAAACAGGGTTGCCTCAGCCTCATTGGTTAGTTGGAGAAGGGGGTTAGTTAAAAAGATGTGACAATTACAGTTAAGGCCCAAAACTCGGTTTTTTCTGTTTTTTGCCTGCCAGGGTTTTGAATTTAAAATCCCTCATGACACGTAAAGTTGAATTATTGAGGTTCTAATATTTGTAATTGAATATTTATTCGTGGTAATTAAGCTCCCCAGCTATTATTTCTACCTAAACAGATGTCCAGAAGTTCAGAAAGTCAATTTAATTAGTTATTTCTAAAACAATGTATATTGATTTTTTAAAATACTCTTTCAATCATTTACATTGGAATTTATTTTTATTAATGAAAATCTTACTTTAAAATATATAACAATAAGTATAGCTTAAAAATTATAAACCTAAAAATAAAAAAAATTAAATAAAATATTATAATTAGAACCGGAAGTAATTTTTTGTTGTTAGGAGAAAAAGCAAAAAACAAAAAAGTGACAGAAGTGTAACTTCAATCTAATTCTATAAAATATTTTCTATTTAGAGGAAGACTTTGAGATGAAAGATTTTCACTTGAGTAGAAGCAAAATAAAATATATGCGTTGTAATTCTATGAAAAGATAAGTTAATGATAATTTGGAGGTAAAGACGGGAAATTAAATCATTTCTCAAGTGTTGAGATTCAAATATCTAGTATCTATCATATATAAGGGTAGTGAAATTAATTGATACGTTTCTCATAAAAGTTGGGTGGTTAAAGTGAAAGAAGGCTACCTAAATTATTTGAGTTAAGAAAGTATATGAGAAGCTTAAGAAAAATTCTACCAAAATGCTATAAAACCAACCGTATTATATGATAGTAAATGTTAGGTGACAAAAAAAAACAGGAGTATAAAAGTTAGTAAAAAAAAAAGTTGAGACAAATGTGTGGTCATAAAAAAAATATATGATTCGAAATAAGTAGGTGTGATGCTTATCAAAAAGAAAATGGTTGACTATTGTTTGAAGTGGTCCCGGGCCGGGCATGAAAAAAAGGATCAATTGGAGGTGCTAGTAAAAAAGATAATCAACAATCTAGAGTCATATAAACAAGGGTAGAGAGAAAGATCAAGAAGAATATTTAATAGATCATTGAATGAGACATTCCTATAAATAACTAATCTAAAAACTTGCTTGTTGATGGAACATAATAGAGTCATACAATCAATATAACTGGCCCTCCCTGGTAAGAGAAGGTTTGTTGTTGTTATTGTTGTTGTCTTTGATTTTTCATATAATAATAACTTTTTTTAACAATTAAATTTAATATATTAACATTACTCATATTTAAAATTTTAAAAAACACTTACGAAATAAAAAAAACAACGATAAAACTATATAAAAGTTAAAAAAATTAAAAATATATTTTTGTGATTGAAATATGAGGCTGAATGAAATTTATAAGTAATTATTGAAATAATAAAAATAAGATTAAAATTTATTTACCATTCTAAAATATTTTGTGTTTCATCCTGTATTTTAAAATATTTTTTAAGTATATCTAATACCCTAAAACAGTTCATAATACAATTTTTCTTAAAATATTAAAATATTGGATGCACTTAAAAAAAAAAGCATTTAACAGCGTCAGGTGAATCAGTAAATTTATTAAAATTTTAAAAACATCTAAAAAAATATTTTAGGTTGGAGAGATATTTTTAAAAAATTTTTAAGATGTGAAATCGACGGGAACAACATGGTTAAACGTTAATTTATTTTGTAATGGGTATAAAGTTTACTGTTTATTTAGAATGGCTCAGTTTACGGAAAGGTGATAAATGATTTAAATGATTTCAAATGGCAGCTCCTCCTCCAGTGAAGTGACCCCCGAAAAAAAAAAGAAGGGACAATTATGAAATATTTAGTGATAATGGTGAGTAATGATGATGATTTCTGGACTAATAAAATGAATACTGTTTAAAAAGTGAAATATTATGATATGAGTAAAGATATCGTTGGTTACAACGTACAAGAATCAGAGATAGGATCAAAATGAGGGCAGGAGGCTGCCATAAAGTAAAGTAATGGCATTGCTGCAGCCTGCAACTTGCAGACAGACAGTGACAGACAGACTGACTCTGAAGCCAATTCCGCCGTAGCCGCCGTCACTTGCTTGTCCTCCGTCGGCGATTCTTTGTCCTCATTAATGCCCCTATCCCCTCCCGTCTATTTACATTCTTTTACCCCCCCCCCCACTTTTTAACCATTCAATCGCGGCCAGCAAGCTAGCGGTTTTTAATCTTTAACATATATAATTATTATAAAAACTATTTAAAAAAATAAAAATATAAAAAAAATAAATTAAAATTTTATATTAATCAAATTAAATATCAAATTAACTCTTATTTAAAAAAGACTGGAAATAGTATTATAAGTAATTTAATATTATTGAGTCTAGATATTTTTAAATTCAGTTCAAGGCGGCCTAACTGAGATATTTACTACTGGTTTTTAACCACTGTTAAATCCATATTTTATATATGATATATGTATAATCTATCCTTTTGAGTATTTACTACTGGTTTTTAACCGCTGTTAAATCTATATTTTATATATAATATATATATATAACCTAAATCTAAAATCCTCTTTTTTCTTGGGCAATTTATACGAGGTTAAGTGATACTTTTCCTAACTTGAAAGCAAGTTTCTATAAAGTTTTTTAAATATTTTAAATTTGATGAATATGATGATGAACATTAACTAGAATTAAAATCACCTCTACTCATAACTCAATGCAAAGAAAATTTACAACGCCACCGTTACACAAGACTACGAATCAGAAAAACGATATCTCAGAGAAAAACAGAGAGATTATATCAATTGTAAAATAATTGCTCTGGCGATTGAAGTCTATGTTACAGCGATTGGATTTATCTACAACTGTAACCACCTGACCAATGATACCAGAGAACCAGAAATACAGAAAAGTTAAGATTTACTTTCCAACAGACACATGGTTTTTTTCTGTGTACATATAAACACATATAATATAGCTTATTAAAGATTTTATCATACATTTTATCATATGTTATATACATGTTGACATGTTGATATATTAACCTCCACGGAGACTTCGTTTCAACAATTCAGACAAGTTAGACTCAAATGGCAATGCAAAAGCAGATGGTGACGGCCTAATAATCAAGCAACAAGAGAGTTCAATTATGAATCCTCACCTCATCAAATTGTTTCTTACGACCTTCTCAGCAAATTCACTACAGTAGTTGACTCGTAACAAAGCGATAATATAAATACAATTCTTTCAGTATATAGTGTCAGTATTGAGTCAATTCACATAACCTTTTTCCCCCTTTCATTTGAGTTGCAACAGCCACAACCAGAAACAACAAAAGAAAATAAATAAAACAAGAAACCATTTGGTTTCTTCATGAATCAGGACTCCGGATTAGCATTGTGCCATCCCTTTGTGCATGGAGGAATACTCATGAATTCATCAAATTCTTTCACGTGAATGTCACAGCACTTCCACTGCAAAATCACATGAAAAAAAGGATGTGGCTTTAGCTCTGAAGATCCAGAAACACAACTTAAACACTAATTATAAACAAACTGGAATACGCAGGAAATTATTCAATGCCCACCCCTCTCAAGCGGTCATGAAAAACAGCAGGACCAGGATGGTAATTGCATGCAGTATCATGGTTATCCTTTTCCTTGAATTCTTTACCGCAGCCTTTATTTTTGCATATCTGGGTTTCGTTTATATCAACTATCTTCTTAGGTTGTTTTGGAACAGCACTTGCTTTGCTTTCAGAAGAGTCATTTACAGCAGGATTCAAAGGTTTGCTTTGAGGACCTAAAAAACAGAGCACAGGAAATTTAACTCAGGAAGCTTGACAAGGAATTACATTAAAAAAAAAATCTAAATAAAAATGACGTGTGAGTGTGGTTCAAGATGCAAACTGAAATAATAAGAGTGGTAAGAAGGTTCATCCTCCATATCCAAGCTATTTCACTGCATTTAGCTAATAACAGATAAAAATGTATACCATGATCTGAACAAAAGAAGCCCTGTCGACACCTGGAACAGGAATCCCTCGAAGATGCATTGGTAGTTGAAGCTGGCGCAGGAGCTGGGGCAGATACAGTATTCTTTTTAGGCTGTGCAAATACTTGCTTCTCCGTTGTGTGTTTTCCAGTCTTGCACCTTAATAAAGAAAACTTTGGTCAACAGATGCTAAAAGCATCAAGCATAGAGAACTTACAAAAGCTGTTCAAAATGTGCTAAGTGGAAATATTTTGATTCCAGGTATGCAGATGTCAGCATAATAAGCTGTTGCATCACTGGTACAATGAAATTATATTTACAAAAACCCTGTCTTCTGCCTCTGCTCTGTGCAGAATATAAGATATATTGCCGTTCTGGTTTGGTGGAGATAAATTTGAAAACAAATGTGAAATCAGCCTCAGAGATCAGAACGTGCCAAAGAGCACTTAGTTTCACATTCAAATGTAATAACTTGAGATAAATTTTCCGTGGAATTATAGCTTGGCAGACTCCCCTTTCTAGTTCCTCTCCATTAATTTTGGAGTCAGAGACTTGTATCAATATTTTCCCCAGCAAGCAATAATTGCGGGTAAAAGCATCCTTGATGTATCAATAAGCATTTAAGAAATTATTTTAATCAGCAACGGAAGCACCTGTCAAGGGGTCACTGACATGAAAGAAAAGATGTAAAACAGCAAAACCAATCAAGCCAGGCAATTGCTTTATATGAGATCTGACATTCGTAACTAGCAATCTCCCCAATCCAAGTGCTTGATTTCATGATTTTGATTTCTGGATGTTAAAGACTCAACCATGATCCTCATGTAGCCATTACTCTAAATAGGGTCCATTCTTTTAAAATGACCAGTTGACGGCAAATAAAACTTTGCTATTCACAAAAAGAGAAGGGAGGAAATGGGAGAAAAAGATGTCTCACCCTGGAATCTCTAAAAACAAGCTAAAATCATGGCTTCGTTTCTTGCAGCAGCTCCATTCTTTCATACCATCATGAAATATGGGCTATAAAGTAAATTTAAAGTTTAATGAATCGCAAATTTAAACAAAGGACAAAAAAATAAAGAAGCAGTGGTGAGGAAATAGATGAAAATGCATGGACTTACTCCCTGTTGAAGCCAAGATGCCAGGTGTCAAATGCAAATCCCAAAAATGCCAGATGAAGAATGATCAGTAAATTCAATGAGGATGTCATGGTATAAATAAACAAAAGGAATAAAAAAATGGATGCCCTTAACTTCATTCAGTTCATAAGGAATAAATTAGTAATGATATTGACACATCACACATATGATGTTATCAGAGCTCAGAAAACGAACATGTATAAAAACAAGCGTGAACACATGTGCAGTCCCCTAAAAAGGCAATCAACAAATAAATTCATGAAACTTCACCTGGTGAGATAAGCCCACAGACCTAAATCGAATATTAATTTTTGCAGAACCAAAAGAAAATTAAAATTTCAAAGACAAGACAAATATTTTGCAGAACAAGAAGTTAAATAAAAAGTAACATTGCACGGTCAGTTTCAGAATATTGTAGATAACAGCATTTTAGTGAATGAGAATTACCACTGAGTCAAACAAAATTCACATGAAGCAGATAATTCATCATAGATCCAGCAATAAAATGGATGTGATATAGACTAAGGCTGCCAGAGAGAATCTTCAATGTTAACCTTGAGACCCTCAAGTCTACATGAGGGCAACATCATGGTTCAGTTTGAGAACTATTCTAAAGGGTTAAGAAAGTTCTACAAATGAAAATGAACCCCGCATTATAGAAATCAAACGGATCAATTTTATCAAGAGGTGAATGATTAGCTAATGATTGGAATTAGCAAGAAGACATGATGCTCTAAGATCTATCCCCCACATTCATAGAATCATCCACCAGAGAACAGTAATACCGGATCACCAATTAAAAAATACTAAATTCGGGTTGCGTGAAAATATGAAGCACCAGAAAATCAGATCATCATTGTAGCTCCAAGCGTTCTTACTCAATATTTCCTGTTAGAATTTTCTTTCTGAATTCCTGGACATATAATATATACTCAAGCGCTTCCCATTACCCTTGTCATTAGGATATGGGTGGTACATTTTTAAGCTTTAAAATAGTCTTAAACCCTAAATCATCAACTGCTAGGACTTTCAACACACAAGTCACTCTTTTTAAGGCACAAAGACAACATAATCCAATCAATATTCCTAGAATCACCAACTCATCACTGTCAACTACATTTCCGGGTAAGGGGTAAGAAAAACACGAGAGCTGGTGAAACATAAGAGGTGAGGGAAGGGAGAAGAGAAAGTGTGATATTGCGTACCGATTCATGGTATAGACAGGAACCCTCAGGGTTATCGTCCTCAGTGAACATGGCATCGCAGCCAATCCGTTGGCACTGAAGCTTTACAGGTTGCCGCTCCATTACTTTACTGGACAAGACAATAAGTGCAATCGGCGACGAGTTTCAAGTCGAAAGCACAGATCAGAAAGAAGGGTAATGAGATGCTCTGTTAACGGAACTGATACTGTTCTCTGATTGGGCTTTAAAAGAAAAATCGGGAAGAATCCACCGGTGTTCCCGGCAACTTTCCCTCTAGGGAAAAATTGTTTTAATGTAAAAATCGACGATTAAATCATGACATGAATGGTTTGCGCAAAAAGAAAAAAAAAGAAAAAAAAAAAACTGTCGTTGACCTTGACCATACGTGCATGTGTGTCTCTGTGTGTATCACAGATAATATAATTTGGACCAGAAATCACAGATAATATAATTTGTTTTGTCAGATGGTACATAAAATTATACTAATTCAATTTTCCTACTATACTTCTAGTGACAGTTTTACTTTTAGGGAAAATGACATTGAGGTCCCATGGAGAAAAAAATACATCAAATAGGTCCCCTATAATCTCATAATTTTTCTGAAGTCCCAAAGGGACCTCAGTGCAATTTTCAGAATTCACAAATTACTGTCTTGCCCTGCCCCTACCATCAGAAACAAAACGAGATAAGTTCATTTGAGTGAGGAGTTCCTGCCCAATATGCTTGAGAGAGAAGACACAGGGAAAGAGGGAAGGAGCCATTGATGATGAAATATCTTCTCCATTACCATTAGTGAACTCCAAAGAGCTTCCATGTGAATCTCTACAAATGTTCAGGTGTGGAACTTTCTTTCCTCTCCTCTCCTACCTTTCTTAACAGATTGTGCATTTGTTTGGGAATGGGAAATCAGAAAATTGTTTTTGTCTTTTTGGGTTGCTTGTGGGTGGTTTTGGGAATGGGATTCACAAGTTAATCAATAGAAAAGCTGTGTTTTTGGTTGGTGTGTGTTAGTAATTTAAGTTGGGTGTGTAGGATGATCATGGGTGCTCTGTTTTTGGATTGCTTGTGGGTGGTTTTGCTCTATTTTGATGTTAGTTCAGTGGCAAAGGAAGAAGAAGATGAAGGTTAGTGTGGGTGGAAACCCTTAGTACGAAATGGGATATTGTGTTGTCAATCAGGCCGCGATAGTTGTCAACGGATGCCGCGACAATTGTCAATATAGCTCTTTCACTTGTCAATGACAGTTACGTGATTCTTGATGCAGGTTTAAATTGCTGATAGCGGGTACATCTAGAAAGCATCTATTTTGCTTTGTTCACATAGGGAAAAAGTTTATAAATGATGGAGAAGATGATATGAGATATGTGGGAGGTAGTGTAAGAACAACAAATATAAAGGATGGCACAAGTTATGAAGAATTAAAAAAGATTATATCATCAATTGCTGGAGAAAAAAGTAACTCTTTTTTTTTAAAATTCTCAGTTCTGTATAACTCAACAGCACTCAGCTTAGAAATTAACAACTTGAGTCATCCAAAATAACAATTAATATAATAGAAGTTAATGACAAGTGATATTAACAATTTCATAACAAATAAATGTGTGAATATTAACAATTGATATTCAAAATTTTTACAATTGAACGTGTCATTATTTATAATGTTAAATAATATTTGCATTAAAATATAATTATTAAGAAGAAGATGTTACTCAAATTTATATTCAATTGATAAGGGACAGTGTCTTCATTAACAATTCACAGTGCTCCATTGATAAGTCACAGTGCCACCATTGACAAGTCATAATGCCACCATTGACAAGTCATAATGCCACCATTGACAAGTCAGTGTGCCACCATTGATAACTGATAATTCGCCGTGGCGTCTGACCATATCCGCCGCGGCTCCCCCATTTGTTCCAAGGAGCTGTCATTCTATGTAAGGCGCCGCGGCTCCTGATCATATCTGCCGCGGCACCCAACCCTTTTAAGAAGTTATTTGATGAATAACAAGTCACAGTGCTATCATTGACAAGTCAATGTGCCACCATTAACAAGTCATAGTGTCACCACTGACAAGTCATAGTGCCACCACTGACAAGTCAGCGTGCCATCATTGACAACTGATAATTCGCCGCAGCGTCTGACCATATCCGTCGTGGCTCCCCTATCTGTCCCAAGTAGCAGTCATTTTGTGTAAGGCGTTGTGGCTCCTGATTATATTCGCCGCGGCACCCAACCGTTTTAAGAAGTTATTCGGCGAACAACAAGTCACAGTGCTACCATTGACAAGTCAGTGTGCCACTATTGATAAGTCATAGTGCCACTATTGACAAGTCATAGTATTACTATTGACAAGTCACAGTGCGATCATTGATAAATCATAGTGTCACCATTGACACTTCATTAATAATGATTATATATGACAATATAACTAAAATATAATATGATAAAGTGATTGAAAATATCATATGATACTAAAACAGGTTAAGTAATTTGAATTCATATTGTTGACAACTTATATCAGTAAATTAATTGACAAGTCACAGTGCTCTATTGACAAGTCATAACAAGTCTAATAACAATACAGGGTGCAAGTAATGACAACTGAAATGATAGTAGAATCTAATATGCCAATTCATAGTCAACTTTCATTTATACCTTCATATACATAAAACTACACCTATTTCACAATCCATCCCAAAAAAACATAGGGGTTGCATATAATTACAAAACTAACTATTAGTGTGTATCCATTTACAAAAAATTCCCTTCACACAATTGAGAATTTCAGAAGAAATGAGTTGCTTTCTTTTCCAGCAATTGATGATATAATTTCCTTCAATTCTTCATAACTTATACCCTCCTTTACATTGGTTGTTCTTATACTACCTCCCACATATCTCATATCATCTTCTCCATCATTTATAAACTTTCCCCCTATATGAACAAAGCAAAATAGATGCTTTCTAGATGTACCCGCCATCAGCAATTTAAACCTACATCAAGAATCACGCAACTGTCATTGACAAGTGAAAGAGCTATATTGACAACTGTCGCAGCATCCGTTGACAACTATCACAGCCTGATTGACAACACAATATCCCATTTCGTACTAAGGATTTCCACCCACACTAACCTTCATCTTCTTCTTCCTTTGCCACTGAACTAACATCAAAAAAGAGCAAAACCACCCACAAGCAACCCAAAAACAGAGCACCCATGATCATCCTACATATCCAACTTAAATCACTAACACACACCAATAAAAAACACAACTTTTCTATTGATTAACTTGTGAATCCCATTCCCAAAACCACCCACAAGCAACCCAAAAAGACAAAAACAATTTTCTGATTTCCCATTCCCAAACAAATGCACAATCTGTCAAGAAAGGTAGGAGAGGAGAGGAAAGAAAGTTCCACACCTGAACATTTGTAGAGATTCACATGGAAGCTCTTTAAAGTTCACTAATGGTAATGGAGAAGATATTTCATCATCAATGGCTCCTTTCCTCTTTCCCTGTGTCTTCTCTCTCAAGCATATTGGGCAGGAACTTCTCACCCAAATGAACTTATCTCGTTTTGTTTCTGATGGTAGGGGCAGGGCAAGACAGTAATTTGTGAATTCTGAAAATTGCACTGAGGTCCCTTTGGGACTTTAGAAAAATTATGAGATTTCAAGGGACCTATTTGATGTATTTTCTTCTCCATGGGACCTCAATGTCATTTTCCCTTACTTTTATTGTTCAAAATACGTATCAATATATTTATTAATTTTATATGGAGATATATAGTACTTGACAAAATTTCTTGTGCGCGGGGGAAAAAAACACCAGAAACCGAGTTTAAAGCCCTTGGGAAATTAATCACAGGTGATCCTTCTTCAAATATTTTACTGCAATTGATGTTTGAAATTTATTTCTAAAAGAAAGTACTCCTCCAGTCCTAAATATAAGACCCACTATTTAGTTGGTCTGGATACACTATAAAGTGGGTCTTATATTTAGGACTGGAGAAGTATCTTTTTTTTCTCCCTAGCCAGAGAAAAAAAAGTATTCCTCCGGTCCTTAATATATGACCTAATTGTTGAGTTGATTTTGGTTCAAATATAAGATCTGTTTCTCATATTTATTAATTTTTTCTAAATTATCCTTGATACTCTCTCAACTATAATTAAATAAAAGAGGGAAAGAGGATATTAAAAAAATGATTATAGTGTTTTAAGAAGAACATTTTATATTTTTTATAAATAACTAACTTACTTTTTTTTTTAATCTCATCAAATTAATTAAATAAGTCATATATTAAAAACAGGGGAGTCTTTCATTACCCATCAAAACATTCAAATGGATGAAAATAAAGTTGGACCGAACTAGTGGATTTTTTCAACGCCGGACCCAGTTTTGTTTTTGGTCACCTCTTTTTGCCACCGCGTTGTAGAATGATTATTGACAGGACATAAGTTTATTACAAAATGTTATATTTTATAATTTAAACTATTTTTTGTAACAGCTATCTAATATCTTGGACTAATTAGTTTAAATTTGAATGAGTTTTGCTGGCCCCATAGCCCATCAAAACTAAAAAGAATTTTAAAAAAAACAAAAGAAAAAAGTGGCCAAGCAAGATTTTGACTGATACAAACTAGATGAAAAACTGTCGAATAAAATTTAAAAAGAAGAGACTTGATGTTAAAAATGGACTAAATTTCAGAACACATCCAGATTGAATTTTCCAAGACCCACTCAACCATGCAATATGAAGCCACTATGTAGAAGAAAATAGTTAACTAAATGAAATGAACAGCATAAGCGACGAGGTAGGGCCTATAATTTCTTTTCTTATATACATTATCCAAAGAATACAATAAAAAATTCTATGCCTATTCACACCAGACTTTCCAGTGAGTGTATCATTAGCAGTGGAATATGCAGACTTTTTTCATCTGAAATGTCAGCCATAGAACTTGCAGTTGAAACAGTGTAGAAGAAACCCTGAATTCAATAGGAACTTTGGTGAGTCACAACGTTCCTTTCACTTCAATCATGGTAGCTTTCTCCTGTGAGAACAAGAGATAGAGGTGGTTATAATAACCATCTTTAAGTGTACTTGTACAAGCAAAGCATCCTTGGTTTTTCCAGTGTTGCTGTAGGCATGGCCCCAAGGATGCCTAGGTTCATAGCAAATGAAGCTGAGACAATACATGTCAAGGACATATTACTAGACATGTAAACCTGCTGCACAAGCTAATTCTAGAAATGTAATAAATCTCAGTCCACGAGAAGGGGGGTGTAATAAATTCAAATTAGAAAGAGAGAAGAGCATAAATTTCAAGTAATTGCAGAACTGGCAGCTTTCAACAAACATATTCGAAGATATAGAACATAGCAAGAAGTCATTGAGGTGTATGTGTTGGGTTCAACCCCTTCTCATATGTTATCCTTTCCTAACTTTCCTTTCCAGGTCATGGACCCCTCCTATGTAACCCCAAAAAACAAAAAACACAGCAAGACCTAGTCAAGGATTGAACATTTAATTTTTGACATAAAGTAAAATTAAAAAGAAGAAAAAGATCACGCCTTTTAGGTTGTGGCATGTCAAGTCTGGCTCATATGCATGTCAATGACATATTACCTCATTCTGTGCACTGGTTCGTCCATTACTCTCAGGGGGGAACCAATGCATAAGCACACCTAGATTCATGACAGCAGGTATCAATTTGAACAATAGAGGGGTTGTAACCTGAAAATCAGCAGTCATCGGGTTAATATTTCCAATTTTCCAATTAAATTAAACATTATGAAAAAACAGGGTGTCTTGTAGGGCAATGAAACTTACCAGACTAAGAGCTGTCGTCCCAAGGAGGAGGAGATACATTTTCCCCTATGGCAATAGGTGCAATTAATTAGCAAACATAATATGAAAATGCTTCTCAAAGGCAGCATGAAGAACGGAAAAGGCAATGCATCCAATAATAACAGAAGCGTGATTGTGCAAGATATTATAAGTAATGGCAACACATATATTAATTGAAGTACATCTTGCAAGGTGTAACATGTAACACTGCAGAAACAAAGCATACAAAGAAGATGACCAGCAACTTCCATCAGATGGAAATGTCCGAAGCTAAGCAGCATGACAATCTGTGATGTGAAACAGAAGACAAGAAGAGAGAAGAACCTCAACAAGATGAAGATTGGAAGCTCGGCCAAGAAGAACAAAAGCAAACTCTCCAATCTGAGCAAGTGAAATCCCGACCTAGATTGTCATGTAAACAACCATTCAGTACTCATGAAAATGTTAGCGAACAAACCATCATCCAAAACGTTGTGGCAACTTACCAGAAACGATGTCCGAACACTATAACCAAAGGCTTTAGTAACAACAGCAGCAACAGCAGTCTTAACAACTATAACAAGGATAACAGATGCCAGCAAGATATCTACATGGATCCATAGGAAATGTACATGTATAAGCATTCCAATGCTTGAGAGGAAGAGAGCTGCAAACAGGTTACGGATTGGTTCCACCTACAATATATTCATGCATCATGTCAGATGTAGCCTTTTTAATCACAAACCAAAACATTCCTTAAAACAGAATCAGCAAATCAACCTAAGAGTACCTGGTCCAAAGTATGCTGTGCAAAGTCTGTTGTAGAAATCATAACACCAGCAACAAATGAACCCAGCTCAAGGCTAAGGCCAAGCTTGTCACTGCACTGAAAAGAGATTTCAAAACATCAAAATGATATTTGACAGCATCAAGGATTTCAGAAGTTTCCAGCACAAATAATACGATGCTGCATTTATTTGCTTGCTCAAAATGGAGACATTGATTGACTTAACCTTATCAGCCTTTTCATGCTTCAGTAATTAATGAGGCTCACCTACAAGTTTACCTTTAATATTTTCTAAGAAAGTGTGATAGGAATGGTAAACAAACGTCCGCTAATGCAAGAGAAGAATGATATTTTCGTTCTTGGTTATAAAAGAATAATGCATGGAAAGATGAGAAGTCACTGTCACTAACTAATTTCCCAAAAAAAAAAAAAAAAACTAGGGTGCATTATCTCACCCATGCTGATAGTAAGCAGAATGCCACGGCAGCTAGCTGGTAAAGTTCATTTGTCTGGAGCACATGAAAAGGGGAAAAAAAATCAATATAAAGTTCATTGTTGTGAGATGAGTGTGGTTTGTGTGTGTGGGCGCATGTGCTTTTGAGAATCACCTGAGATGACAGCTGCATCATCAGTTTTAGAAAGAAGGGAACAAACGACCAACACAATAATGATATCGCTGTGAGATACATGGACAATACAAGCAACCTGAAGTTGGAAATAGTTAGATCAGATGCTACCTCATTGGCTACAGTTTCTACTAAGATTTAACATACAGCAAAATAAAAACTTGTGAAAAGGATGTAGTAACCCCATAAGATTCAGTTGGCTTGCACCAGCAGTACAAGAGGTTAATTACGTTGACTTATAAGAGAGAAAGAAACTTCGTGAATGAAAAAATAAAACAAAAGGAAATATAAATGCACGTGACAGACTTACAACTTTCCCATTGAAATTATTCCTTGTAAAAGGCCACTGGTGCCACCCAAAACTGGGAGCAAAGCAAAGAGTAAACCCACAGCACAATCCTGATACAAAAAGACAAAAGAATGAATGATATGCAAGATAACTAAATCATTTGACCAATCAGAACTTGGAAAATACCTGAAAAATAAGAGTTCCAATTGTTACTTGACCATGAAGAGAATTATTTATGTTCCGCTCCACCAAAAATTTCACTACCTGGTAAAAGATCAAAGACACGGAAAAATGTAGCTTATAATCTAATAAGAATAAGGTCTAATGACAAATAACAAGACGTCATTTCTAGTTTTAGAAAATATGTGACAGTATATTTTTATTACCACCGCTGTTGATGACATGGACAGAAAGGAACCAACAAATACACCTTCTGACAACTTGGCTCCAAAGAACTGCAAACCATGAGAGCAGAAATGTTCAGTTTCCATTAAGAAACAATCATAGCTAGTGGATTCAATCAAAATCTATATTACAGTGTAAGCACTACCATACCATGGTAAGAATGCCGCACAAGAACATAAATGTCACAATTTGAAGCAGTCCACCCAAAACAGCAACAGGCCCAACAGCTTTTAACTGCAAGGATAGAAGTCTAAGGATAGCTTTATGCAAAAGAAGCTTTTGCAGGATAAAGACAGCAAACCTTTGACAAAGAGAACTCCAGCCCCAGAGCAAACAAAAGAAAAACAACACCAAACTGAGCAACAGTTTCAACCTGCATACAAGAAAGACGTCAGCAGCCATCAAACCAAAAATGATTGAATGATAACACATATAAGCACGCTATACAACAAACCCTGATGCTGCCCTTTCTTTATACAAAAGTTGATGGTTGTCATTCATAAAATATCACCGCACTATATCTCCAAATACTGAAATGGAACTAAACTAAATGGGCAGGCTCTCTCACATTTGGCTCAGGAATTGCGTTGCAAGTTAATTAATGTGTTATTAGCAAGAGAAATTGATTAGATCACCTTATCTTCAGCCTTCTTGTTTCATTTTGTTTATCTTAAATTTTGTTTCGTAAATTTTATGGCCCATAGTCAAGGTATGAACTTGCACTTTAAGTTAACGCCTCAGGATCATATTTTGAAAACACAAGACAATCATCATTACAGGTTCGATAAACAAATCCAGATTTCACAAGAAACTTAGAAAATATTGAATAATGATAAAATATTCATCCTAAAAATGGCAATCAGAATCTGCAACAGAAATTATGAGCCATAAATTTTAAAAACAGGAGAGACCAAACTGGGCATATCAAAGAAATAGTCACAGCTAAATTACTTCTGCTAAAGATGATCTGAAGTGACGTTTTAATGACTTACCTGTACCATTTCACTAATAAAATTCAATCCCCCAGGCCCAATAAGGGAGCCAGCAAGGAGATAGCCCACAATAACCTACAATATGGGCAAGATATTAGAAGACTGAACCATAGCATTCCCATTTTATAGATCACATTTTTCTGTAACAATCAAATATATCAATATAGTACTAGAAAATGTTGGATCAGCAATCAACTAAAAATATAAAAATGAAAAGCCCCAGATGCAATAATTAGCTATTGTAACAAAATACAGACCGGTTGGCCCAAACAGGAAAAGAGAATTCCACCAATGGCTGCAGAAACTATCGCAACCACCAAATCTGATATTAGCCTGCATGAATTTGAAGCAGTCCAATATTACAGATCGATCTCAGGGTGAAAAAGAGTGGGGAAACAGCAGTATAACCAAGAATTATGAAAATAAAGGGCATTAACAAGCGATGTTTACCATTCACTTAGAAGTAGCACAATTAGCAAAGACAAGATCCAAAGACATAAGCCCAACAAAAACAAGTAATAGGAGGAAGTATTGGTTTTTCCATTCAGCACAATTTTCTTGATGGGGACCGATACTGAAACAAAATTACCTACCATAGGATTAAATTGCCATTCAGATCCATCAACAACTGAAAATTATTTCCAAAAAGGAAGGGGGCAAAAAACATGCCCAGAAATCTAGCATTTTACCAGAGTTATTATATCTGAATTTTTAGAGCATTCTATTATTTAAAATAAATTACAAGCAAAAAATCATAATAAATGTCAACCTTAAATCCAACTGAAGTACTGGGTATTTGGATTTCTTGTTTGACATCACAAAAACATTGTCCTGCCACACAGTAGGATAAACGAATAGATGAGTCGGATGAAAATTAATAAACTAAAAGCATAATGTACAATCAACCAAGGCTTTGCATCATAAGTCAGAACACCTTTCTGTCAATCAAGGTTGTTGCATCATCAGAATCTTCATTCTCCAGGAGAACACGTCTTGAAATTGAAATGATCTGGTAGCACTGATAAGGGGGGGAAATTCAATATAAAAGAGAAAAGGCCTTCTGGTAATTCAAGAAAACTACATCTAATCACCCATTATAAATGACTAATTTATTAGTAACAAGTCGTACTTTCCCTCCTGAGTATCATTTCTCTTGCCTTTATCGTGAGTAATCTTTGCTACAGTCTCCAGTACAGCCTGCAAAATATGACCAAAATGTCTATAACTCACATTTACGTAAACAATAACATAGCTCAACTATCAACAGAAGACTACGTTTGTTCACTATAGACACGAAAGGCAATAAACTGTCACAAAATGAATGTGAGGGGCAAAGATTTGACAAACACAGTACAAGTGCTGTACGAAACAACCAACTTTCAGAGATGGAGGCATCTCTCCTTACATTTCTTTTTGTAATTCCTTTTCATGGGGCTTGTTATATTAAATTGACCAGCGTATGGCAATGAAAACATTATTTTGCTGCATAATAAAATGCATTTTCCCTCTACGATCTATAACTAAAACAATTTACGGCACAAAATATCTGTGCAAACTATGCACACAAAAATAGGCGTACCTGTTGATCAGCTACAGTAGTGTTGAAGCTACTCTTATCAGCTCCTAGCAAAGATGGAAGAGAATAATTAAAATCCATTCACAATGCTTCAAACAGCTTTATGAGCCAGATGATTTATGTTATGGACAGTGAACCAAGAAAATTAGATGAGTCTGGAATGAGAAATAAAATTAAACATAGTATGTAGAGGACAATGCTATCATGTCATTCATTCCCAAAAACACAACGTAATGCTACGATTCACCACCTAACGAATACCCACCAGTACAAGCATAGAACAACGTTAGGGAAGGGAAATTGACAATCGAGCACAGCCTATGTAAGTTTTCATGACATTTGGGCATGAGAGATTTTCATTTAACCACACATCCTGCAACACCTAGCTTAGAACAGAAAAATAAGGAAACTTAAAAAAAAAAAAAAAAAAAAATCCAAAAAGCAGCTTTCACTAACATCCCAACCATGTCAAGCCTCCAAGAACATGGAGCAAATCTAGTTATCTAGATGCTATGGTCAAGTGTGGTAACTCCCTAAACCATGCTGCTTTGTAGATACGCTTATGCACCATATAGAAGTACACCTGCGGGAACACCTTCCCACAAGGCAAATTTTTTCTAAGTTGAAATGCATAATTACTTCCGCTAGCTGATCGGTTGAGTATTTTAGGGGCAGACAAGTTGCCCTTTCGATGCCACCAGAATTTCATTCAACACAACCGAATAAACCACGTCTTACACTAGGAAGTTTCACCCTGGCACTCTGATTTCGCCTTAAGAGCAAAGATTAATGCATACAATTATTTTTTATATAATTTGAAAAATTACAAACAAAAGATCAACTACTTTTGTGCTCTATTCTCCCGAACCAATAAGCAGTTCACAAAAAATGAAAAACGGAGAAGCAATAAGCAAAAAAGGAAATAGCTCCAGGCCCAGGTCAAAGATCATTGTAAAAAATTATGAAATAGCACAGTTAGAAGAGAAAATAAAAACCTTCAGGCTGGTCATTCTCGGAAAATTCTTTCTCAAGGACACGATCGAACATTTTAGCCAAGCTGCCATCACCAGGATCCGATGAAGATGAGTTTGGCATACTCCCGTAGAACCTTTCTCGTACTTCCTTCTCCGATCTGGCGGGAGCACAAACCCTCGCACAAACTGCGATGGATAAAACACAGCACCAGAATCCAAACATCCCCCATTTTTGGGGGACTCCAACTGCCATCAAATTCAATGCAGGTATCGATTTTTTCAGCAAGTGCAATTCAATTCAACAGAAGCATTGAAAAGCTAAGACGAGAAATCAACAGGGAGTGATTCAGAAAAGGAAGCACTTGAAGCGAAGATTCGATCTTTGAAGCTTAAAGAAGTATTATTTCGGAAGGTCGTTACGCGATTTGCAGTTTTGATTCCTTAGGGGCGGGATGTGACCGCAGGTGAACGATCTCACGAGAGCGGGGGGGAAAACAATATTAAGACGAAATTACAAAAAGGTTACGGGGACAGGGACCGCAGTTCGAAGAAGCATGAGGACTTTTTCGTAATTTAAGCTCTGTAGAATTCCGTTTCCACCTGACCCGTGAATTGAAGACGAAGGAAGGCTCACCTTTTTAGTATTATATTAGTTCGGATCTTTAATATGAGATCTTATTTGATTTTTATTTTAATCTTAAATATAAGATTTCAACTCACTCTATCTCTTATATTTATAAATTTTTTTTCAAGGTAGTCCTTCTAATATAATAGTTCTATTCAATATACTTGATTAGTAAGAATATTTTAGAAAAGGCAACACCTATTTATTACAAATAACTAACTTAGTTTATTTTCTTAATCTACTCAAATTAGTTAACTAGTTCTTATAATTAAGATGGGAAGTAGTAATTTATTATTTTGGTGGTTGGTCTAATTACGCTTTCTAAACATTTTTTATTTTATGTCATTGGTTGAAGTTGACAACTTCTTGCGCATATTTGGACCTTTAGGTATAACACTTTTTTTTTTTTTCAAAAAAAGTCCTTTTGTTATTTAGTTAGAGTATGATGGAATTGTCTTCCTTTACGTAGGTGTGTGTCAATTTGGGCATCCCATGATTTTGAACTTTCCTTCCTATGTTGTTTTTCCTTCACATGCATCTTATTGAAAGACTGCCCACATTAGAGGTGATTGGATCAATGTTCATTGGCTCACGTCTCTGTTTAGAAAGGATAATCATATTTAATACGTATCAGTTTGTGTATAATGCAACTTATCAAGTTTTAGACAATTTATGATATACTAATTTCGACGTAAATGACCAAAATATTAGTGGCATCCTAATATTAACATTGAATCTTAGAAAATACTCCTCCAATCCTTAATATAAGACCCATTTAACTAATTTGATTAGATTAAGGAAGTTAGGTAAGTTAGTTAATTATAAGAAAAGTAACACATTTTTCTTAAAACACCATAATAATCTTTTTTAATACCTCCTCTCTCTCTTCTACTTGATTATGGTTGAGGGAGTATTCATAGGGGTAATTTAGAGAAAATTAATAAATGTGACAAATGGGTCTTATATTTAGGACCAAAACCAATTTAAGAATTAGGTCTTATATTAAGGACCGGAAGAGTATTTTTATAAAGCAGCTACTTTGTCCCTTTTCACAGTGTATATTTCTCCCCAGAGTTATTAAGAATCGCCAACTACATATTTATTATGTAATGAGAACTTTTGTCACTCAGGCTACCTAAATTAGAGTAATTCTCATGGAAACTTTAGCCTATGCTGAATCCATGTCACACTGAGTGATGCAAATGCCCATCCTCACTTTGGGAAAAATTATAAGGGCATGTAAATTTTGCAATTTTGCACCCCCTAGATTACTAAACAAAATATTTATAAATAACAAAATTAACTAATTTTATGAATATCTATCCTATATTAAGATTGAATGGAATATAATCTAACTCATTAAATCATATGTAATTTCAATCCCAAGTTTTGAACTTTGCACCAGTATAAAAGCAACAGCTAATTTATAAAAATTAGTTTGAAGAAGGCATAGAATTTATTTGTCTAGAGGTTATTTTATAATTTACACCAAAGTTCATCATCTACGCCCAATTAATATTAATAATAACAAGACAATAAATATGAGGCCAGCAAAATTCCACTAGTCTAAATAAACAAAGTGAAAGAAAACTTAAAAATTCAATGCACACCAACCTTTCATATTTCTCTCTGGTAGTACCTACCCACCCACCCGCAAAAAGATTGATATGACGTGGCACGCTCAGCGTTCATCCTCTCCGATATCTCATCCTCAGGGAGCGTGTGCTTCCCACAAGTCAAGTAACACTCACAATCCAATCTCGCTCTATTATTTCTCATCCGCTCTGCAAAGTGCTCAGAGAGGGAGAGAGAATAATGGAGTCGGTTCTAAGTCCTGTTGGTTTAGGCTTCTTCTGCCACACCCCAGCTTCATCCAAGAGAGCAATTGTGGGTACCCAATTCAATTCTTGCTCATTTGCTGGTGTTCATGGCGGCACAACTAAACGCACCGTGTTGGTGAAAGCTGAGGGTGCGGGAATCAACCCAGATGTCAGGAAGACCGAAGAGAAAGTGGTGGACTCTGTGGTCATCACTGAACTCTCTAAGCCCCTCACTGCTTATTGCAGGTCCACTTTTCTTCTTTCCTTTAGATTTTCTTAACGAATCTCAAACTATCCCTGGGATATATATATATATTTCCCTTTTTCGTTTCGTTAGAGAATGATCAGGATTTTATGACGTAGATGACCATTTTGGTTTGTAACAAGTGGAGATTTTTTTATGGGAGTTGATGTACTGTACTGGAATTTATTAAAGGGGGGAAAATGAATCCTTGTGCAATTAGGCTGAATAAGAACTTTGTTATCTGTAACCTAGTTAGGGACGTTCAGTCGTTCATAGCCAAAATTCTCATTGTAGAGTGCTTGACAGTTGCTTAAGTGCTTGTCAAGCTCCATGAATATCATTACCTGGATAAGCTCATTTTCATTCATGCTTCAGTATACAGAATACCTCTTTCTGTAAAATAATGTTCTTCATAGGTTAGTATTTTAGGGACCATCTTTTCAATTAAATAGTTGGTGACCACTGACACCTTTCTATTATATACATCTCTGCTCCTTCATCATGAACATCGATGTGTTTTCTCAATTGAATTTTCCGATATTGATGTATATGACATTCTGAACTGACGTATCAGGAAGGGAGCAAGTCTCTTTCTATGGCTTAAGTTGCCAGCAAGCATAATCATGCACATAGTTTTGTAGTATAAGAATATTCGTTTATTATTGTAGTCACCAGTAGTACACCAGCAAACCAGGCTAAGTGTCAATGGCCAGGGAAATGATGGTGGGATATACTTCATGGCATTAGAGTTTAGCTGATTATTCTATAAAGGCTACTGTAAATAAAACGTAACATGATATAGAGGCAGCTGATTTCTTTCATTATGGTATCTTTGAATATTGGTAAGTTCATGGTCCTGCCGATTAGACTAGGCTCTGCCTGATTGAGCATGATGATTCTCCATCATATTCTCAACAGGTTTAGGGTTAAAATGGGTTAAAATTTAGGAGTCCATGGTGAATGCAGACCCTGGGTCAACGAGGACATTTCTTTGGCCGAAGAATGAGGGCATAAATTATACGACATAAAAAATATATGAAATTTTAATACACACACACATGTATCTGCTTGGATTTAGTGAGTACAAAGTTATAGGGGTAGTGAGGGCGAAATTTGAAAATTTACAATACTTGCAAATTTTCCCAAGTTGAGTGGCAGCATTTGCCCACCCTCAACTCTATCGATCCACCACCCATGTGGCCATAGAATAATTCCTTCTACGATACAATCGATTGATTCCCCATCATGTTCCTTGAGAAAAGTTGCATTTGGCGTAGTTAATCCACTGAAGCAAACCACACTTTGATATAGAGTAATGCAGCTACAGAGATGCTTTTGTAAGCAGATTGAAACATTCTTGGACATTGGGCATATTCTGGCTAAATGAAGTATGGCGGGCGTTATGCATAGCCAACATTAATCTCAGTAAAATCACTCAATATATTTGATCTTTGATCTCTAAATAGCAAGACTAGGTATGATTATTATATCTTTTGGATCTCTATAACTTTGTGCATGCTATTATTATTGAGCTATATTGTCCACTAGACGGCTAGTTCATCTATTATTGCCTTTTTTTTGGTGGAGGGTCTGTATGATAGTCTTGTCTTCCTAAATAAATAGCCGAGACTATTATTTGAGACGCAAGATAGAAATAGCAGGTTTATAAGGGACATGCCATTCTAACACCTCAAGGTTTATATCCTTTGAGGTAACCCAGCCCCTTATAATTTACACTCGTGATACAGTATGCGTGCTTCTGCTTTCTCTTCACTGCCATGCCTTTCAATTGTGCAGCTGTAAGGAGAAGTGAAATGAAATTCAGCTTTGGAAAGGTAGAAATTCATGTAATTGTAAAGAACCTTAGAGATGGAAAGATAAAGAGAAGGGAGAAAATGAGAGGAAGAGAAAGAAGAAAGCGAATTCCACATATAAACTCATTCTGTGTCACTTACATTCTCATCATATAGCAAATTTTGACCTCAAGGACACAAAAATGGCTTATAATTATGTGTTTTAGGTTTCAAGGATATGTGTGTTAATGACTGTGGGGGGTTTTTGGTGCAGATGTTGGAGATCAGGGACGTTCCCTGTGTGATGGAAGCCATGTAAAGCACAACAAAGCCACAGGGGATAATGTTGGTCCCCTTCTGTTGAAGAAGTGATGTGAAACTGTTGTGATCTCTTCTGTTGTATTAGGGGAGAGTAATAAGGCAGAATAGTTTTTACTTTTTATTATATGCAGCAAACTAGTGAATTTAATGTCGGAATATAGAATTGAGCCCAGCGTGATGTGAATCCTCTTCCTTGTGGTGGGGGTCTGACTGGTATTTGCCGAAGCGCCCAGTTTTCTAGAATTAGTATCTCCATTGGTTTTGACCAGAATTAAGTTGACTTATTAAATGAAATTTAAGTCATCTAACTCTAACATGCGTGGATGTATGCCAGATTTAAAATGTTAATGTACAGTTTGGTACCAGGGAAATAGAAGGGAAGGGAAGGAGAGAATTTTTTTAATAAGCTCTATTTTAAAAAAATTAGAGAAGTGAGGTTTTAAAATTTTAATAAAGAAAAGAAGTAATATAAAAGAGTACAAAAAAATTAAAAAAGTCTTTAACCCCAGTTCTTAATTTTTCAAATTAAACTAATTAAAATTTTTTCTTCCCTCCCTTTCTTTTCATTTTCCTGGTACCAAACAAACCTTAAAATATGGTAAATTATGTCTTCTTAATGTAATATCTCTGTAAGCTCATTACGAAAATACTTCCATTTTTAACTCTCACCTTATGTTTTAGTTAAGAAGAAAATACGTCTCTTTCTCAAACTTCAGTGCATAAAATCCCAGGAAATTGCGACGCATGACTCTTATGCTGCACCTGCATCCAATTGGTTTTCCAGGGCGAGAAATATTAAATACTTCATTTTCTATAAAATATATATTTATTTTGCTTTCCATAATTACATGTCTCAGCCAGAAAAAAAAAAAATATGTGCCTTAATTCGGACATCTAAGTTTAGTACTCTAGTCGGATAAAAAGAAAATGAGAAACGAAGTAGGATAAACACACACAATTCGAAACTCTCATCCTCCCTTTTTATCCTTTCTCTCTCTCTTTTTTTTTAAAACAGTTAAATTAACTTATTTTAACGGTTTAGATTTTAATTTTTTATCAACTATTTATAAAAAAATTTTAAAAACATTTAGCGTATTTGTAAACTATTAGAATTAAATTTTAATATAATGTGTAATTGTATTTATTATTTTTATAATTTAATATTTTAATAATAATTTTAAAAAATTTAAGTATGAACTGTTAAAATATTAATCTAATAGTTAAAAAGAAAAAAAAAAAAATAATGAGAAGAAAAGAGAAAGAGGTTTCAAACAGCGCACACTCTGTGATATTGAAACAAAAGGCGGGTGGAGGTTGTGGACTATTCAATGAAAATAAGATTATTAGTCATTACATACGTGCTTCGTTTGAATTTCAAAGCGAAAAGCGTGCTCCGTCCTCTGAGGGCTACACAAGTAATTAGACCATAGATCACACTAATTAACCAACCTGGATGCCAATTCCGCAAAGCTGGATTTGGAATTTTCAAATTAATGATTTGCTGTTTACAGTTTTTTTTTTAAAATTAATTCGCACCTCAAGCGTGTGGACAAACAAAGCGGGCCAAAGCTTTCCTCTTTTCCTCTTGGAAAAATGATAAGCAGAGGCGTCGTGGACAACTAGTGTCCTGTATGTTCAGACAAATCCTAGAGCCAAGTGTTGTACTCTACTGCTCTCTGCGGTTTTTTATTTTTATTTTTTATGAATATAATATTTTTACGGATATCCATCTATCTATTACTTTTTCTTCTAATTCAAAATATAAACTAAATTTTATTAGTAGATTTTTTTTTAAAAATAACATTTACTTTTATCTAAGTATTTAATGATTTTTTTATTTTACTTTTTATATATTCTCTTTCCTTTTGATTCATTTATTACATCTTTTTACTTATTTTCTTTATTAATAAAAACATATTGGGAAAAAAAATATATGTCTTATATATATTATTTTTTTAAACTGATTTTAACTAGTTTCTTCATAACATAAATGGATAAAGTTTAGCTTATATTGAATTGGAGGAATATTATCTCTCTTATCCTATATCATAATATCTCCCATATCTCTGCTATCCATAATTATCTCTTATTATCATAGAATTTGTAAATTCTATTGAAGATGTACAATTGTGCCTATAAACAGATGGTTTGTATCATATGTTGAGTATATGTATGGAATAAAAATAATCTTTTATTTTTTTTATTTTCTATTCTCTACTTTTCCTCTATATTCTACCATTTATTTCATAACATGATTCAAAGTTTTAAATTAATTCAATTTTTATAAGATTCAGTTTAACAACTGAACGGTAAATAACAACAAATTTTGACAAAATACCTAATTTACAATTTCACATTTTCACAGTTTTTTTTTGCTGATTTTTTCTTCCTTTTTTTTTAACAAATTTGATACTTGAAAGCTTGGTGGTTAATCCTTAAATTGTTAAGGTAAATGTTTATCATGTATAGTGAATAACTAGATGAAATTTGTAAATAATATGAAAGAGAAGTCTCATTCATTTATTTTAATAAGTTTAAAATTGGGAAAAAACACTTATTGTCAATCAACCTCTTATAATATACTAACTAATTCCGGTCCTTAATATAAAATCTTATTTGATTTTTATTTTGATCTAAATATAAGACCTCAAGTCCACTTGTCTCTCATATTCATACATTTTTTCTAAGATAATCCTTCTAACAATGATAGTTCTAGTAAATATATTTGATTAGCAAGGATATTTTAGGAAAACAATCCCTATTTATTACAAATAATTAACATAACTTATTTTTTAATATCCTCAATTAATCAACTAGCTCTTATAACTAGGAAGGAAGTAGTGTATAATTAAAGAATTGTGGTGCATAGTAGTTAAAGGAATTTTTCAAATAACATGAAGGAGGCACCTCATTAATTGTCAAACTATCATAATATCAAGTAAACTAACAAAGTGTGGTGAATAGTTAAAAAATGTTGTAGTTAACCTGTAATAAAACTTAATAATTAACTTATGTGCCATTACATCTTGTCTTAAAACATGAGATTCAGGTAAGAATTTGTATTGGTCTCACTT